>NC_079559.1:892500-1192500 GCF_015846415.1 Triplophysa dalaica
ATTTTGTTGCCGTGTGTGTATTGTTTCTGATTGACACTGTATTATAACAGATTACTGATGGATTATCTCGGAGTCAGACAAACACAGACAGACCTTGAGGGCATTTCCTTTATCACTGGCCCGCTCACTCGCTCTCTTGCCCTCGAGTCCGAGCTGAACAAACAGTTCCAGCAGATTGACCAGCAGCTCGTCCACCAGCTGCTCCCCCTGCAGGTTAGCTGCGATATTGGCCAGAGCATTTATCACAGCTAAAGAACAGTGCCTACACACACACACAAACAGATGATTTTTATAAACCGTAGACAATTATAAAACTAACCCAAACTCTACATCTAAAACAAAACCTCAACCTATAAAATTCATCATTTATCATTTAAAAATCATCATTTATCATTTGTTCTAATAACATTATCCTCACATGCCCCAAGAGGAGATTTGGTCACAGTAAGCTACTGTCAATCTTCAACTATATATTTAATATCAAATAATTGCTATATAATAAAATGATCTTTAATATGCAATACAATAGACGCTTATGGATAGCTTATGTTTTCTTAAAAATAAACTATATTGTTGTAAAACCACTGTCATGAAATTGGTGGAGGCCACTTCTTGTAAAACATAAAAGGTATTATTAAAAAAAAATATATTTTAAATATACTTGACATTTTAAATATACTTCAATTTTATTGAAGTGCAGCCTTTACATGAGATCTATAGACCGTTTCATTTTAACAACATAAACAAACGTGAACGTTTGTGACCCCAATTTAACTTCCGGTACACATTCACAAACAATAGAGGCCCTGTAGATTATTTCTGATAACAAGCAAAAGAAACAGACAAGTTTAGCCAAGTAAAGGTTCTTCTCGCTCATATTTCGAATTTAGACTGCGATACCACGCGGTTTAAACTTTAAAAGAAGAAAATGAAACTACAAAATTCTACAAAACGTTTTTTATAAAGTAAAATAATAATATCAATTATTGTTTATATTAAGAAAAGAAAATATAAATAGTTATATTATAAGAGACACTTCATTTGAGTTTAAAATGTTATATTGCAATTTCATCACAGGAACGTTTTTTCAATACAAATATGCAAGTACATATATTTTTTTGATAAATTAATTACGACGGTGATTTCAATCCGGCACACGTGCGCGCGCACACACACGCACACACACACACACACACCTGTATCCATGATCTCTGTAGTCTTTGGCAGCAGAATACACCACATTACTCGCTTTCACGCTGATCTGCTGAAAGAGATTCCAAACCTCCTGATAAATGTATTGCTGTAGCGAAATAAACACACACAGACGTGTTAGAGAAACACAACAACATCAAATCAAATTTCTAAGAATAAAACGCAGCACACACACAGCAGTGATTCTTACATTTCCGGTGATGACCATACAGCCCAGCTGATCTATGATGAGCACATCCAGCTGTGATGGAGGCTGACAGAACTTCTGCTGTAAGATCTGCAGAATAGGCTCCATCACTTTAGGGCTGTCTCTCATCGCCACGGCGATGTGTCCCAGCGCTCGAATGGTGTGGTCCAGAATCAGATGGGCGTCCCTGAGGAGAGATTAACCCTGTCAACATTACTCGAAAATAAAAGACAGCATCACAAAAAGAGAGCGTGTTAGTTTTCTCACTTGTCGTTTTCTTGTGAGATGTAGAGACGGTTTGACAGACTGGCTAAGAAAGCTTCCACTATAACAGGATCCATCGTGAGGCCCGCTTTGAGACATCTGGAAGAGGACATACAAAACCCACAGACATCAGTGACATCATTCATTCATCACAGTCTCATCGTCACTCGTTGAGATATGAATGAGATCATTGGAAATGACTTCTGGCTGGACTGTGACCTGCAGATGTTGTCGATGGAGACGTCTCTGAGCTGCTCGTACATGGACGGCTGATCTTTTCTGTTACACAGCAGGTTAAGAGTGGACTGAGAATGCTCATTGGTCACGTTGATTTTGATCCCGCCTCCTAAAAATGTTAAAAAAGGATTTGAGTCTGTTCTTCACATACAGAGAGAGGACACACAGAAAAAGAACTGAACTCACCCGAGCTGTATTGACTGTGATATTTATGGAGTTTAATCAGCACCGCTGACGGGACCACGAGAAAATCTTTCAGAGACATCGTGGCAGAGTGAGCGATCACAGGAAAACACTCACACAGACGCCCTAAACCCTGCGACAGAGAGATAGACGGGTCACATATGCCCTAAACCCTGCGACAGAGAGATAGACGGGTCACATACGCCATAAACCCTGCGACAGAGAGATAGACGGGTCACATACGCCATAAACCCTGCGACAGAGAGATAGACGGGTCACATATGCCCTAAACCCTGCGACAGATAGACAGATGGGTCACATACGCCCTAAACCCTGCGACAGATAGACAGACGGGTCACATACGCCCTAAACCCTGCGACAGAGAGATAGACGGGTCACATATGCCCTAAACCCTGCGACAGAGAGATAGACGGGTCACATATGCCCTAAACCCTGCGAGAGAGAGACAGATGGGTCACATACGCCCTAAACCCTGCGACAGATAGCCAGATGGGTCACATTCGCCGTTAACCCTGCGAAAGAGAGACAGACGGGTCACATACGCCCTAAACCCTGCGACAGATAGACAGATGGGTCATAGACGCCCTAAACCCTGCGACAGATAGACAGATGGGTCACATTCGCCGTTAACCCTGCGAAAGAGAGACAGACGGGTCACATACGCCCTAAACCCTGCGACAGATAGATAGATGGGTCACATTCGCCGTTAACCCTGCGAAAGAGAGACAGAATGGTCACATACGCCCTAAACCCTGCGACAGATAGACAGATGGGTCACATACGCCCTAAACCCTGCGACAGAGAGATAGACGGGTCACATATGCCCTAAACCCTGCGACAGAGAGATAGACGGGTCACATATGCCCTAAACCCTGCGAGAGAGAGACAGATGGGTCACATACGCCCTAAACCCTGCGACAGATAGACAGATGGGTCACATTCGCCGTTAACCCTGCGAAAGAGACAGGCGGGTCACAGACGCTCTAAACCCTGTGAGAGAGAGACAGACGGGTCATAGACGCCCTAAACCCTGCGACAGAGAGATAGACGGGTCATATAAGCCCTAAACCCTGCGACAGATAGACAGACGGGTCACATACACCCTAAACCCTGCGAGAGAGAGACAGGCCGGTCACAGACGCCCTAAAACCTGCAAGAGAGAGACAGCCGGGTCACAGATGCCCTAAACCCTGCGAGAGAGAGACAGATGGGTCTCAGACGCCCTAAACCCTGCGAGAGAGAGACAGACGGGTCACAGACGCCTTAACCCCTGCGACAGATAGACAGACGGGTAATCCTGTCATGTTCCATTCCACACTGGTGTCAGATCGGACCGTTTACCTGCAGACAGCAGATGAGCAGAGGCATGTGAGCGATGATGACTTTACTGGATGTTTTGGACTGAAGTTTCTCTGACAGTTTGGTACACAGGTTCTCTGCTCCTGAAATAAACACCATTCATGAAAATTAATTCATTGGATGATTAAATGATTCATCAAAGTTACATTCGTCTTTATGACCTCACTTTGTATAAAAACATCAGCTAAATGTTGTACTGAAAAATGAAATGTGTTGCTTATGTTTTACTCTATAAATAAAGATATCAGTGATTGTTAGCGTGATGTAAACAGACCCTGCTCATCTTTGACAGCCCACACCATGAGGTCCACACAGGCGGCGTTGGCGTGACAACGGAGCTTGAGAGGATTGGGTTCCCCCGGCAACCGCACTTCATGCAGAACCCTCAGCAGCTCTGATTGGCTGCTGCTGAACTGCTCCAGCACAAAGTCATGAACCTCCGTCACAAAACCCGTCTGCACATCTGAACCGAACAAACACGTGAATCATTCACACGGTGAAGCAAAGGTCAAAGATCATCACATACACCAGAGATGAGATTTCAATCACCTTTGACATAATACAGCATATCCCTCAACATCTTAAACACGCTGACATACAGCGGGTCACTGAACGCTTTGTAGAAGAGATCGATGCCTGGATTGGCCTACAAAAAAAGACAAAATGAATCCAAGACAAAACATGACAAAGACTTTAACTGGAATAACACACAGTTTGTATTGACTCAAGCAGAAAGTTGGCAGACTCACTTCTGTTGGTCTTGTGAAAGCGACAGTTTATTAAAAATGTAAATAAGATATCTTCCTACACAGGTACTAAGCAAACACATAAACATGTTTCTATCACTTAAAATATATTCTGCAATAAAAGCAATGTGCTCTTTCCTCCGTGTGAATATTTGTATAAACAACAATATTTAATAACTAAAGCATACTGACTGAATGTCTCAAGTTATTGTAATTATTACTTAAGACTCCCAACATCTGTAAACTGTTCACGTTTACATGAATCTAAATTAAAAAAGCATAAAAACATTGTTTAAACCTTTTCTACTAAAGATCAGTTCAGTGTTTGGGGGATTTGACCATTTTATTTCAAATAAAGTGTCCTAAATGAGGAATGTGTCTTTTTTTGCTATGTTTATGCAACATGTTATGTGAAGCCCTTCAATAACAGCCTCTGGATCTTACCTCCATCACGTCGGCAACGGCAGCATCCAGAGACTTCAGGAATGAATCCGACACAAACTCCATCACCTGCAGAGAAACTCTGTGTGTGACACTGAACCATCACACCATGAGTTTATAAACACTTGCACACTTTATCAAGACACTATGCTGTGTGTGAGTGTGTGTGTGTGCGGGCGAACCATGTCCAGAAGATCTCTCAGTATCTCCAGAGGAACGCTGATCTCTTGAGCACCGGCACCAGTGAAGAGTGAAGAGATGGAGAAGCTTGAACTGACTGTGGTGAAATAATAATCTGGATTCACTGCACCTCCATCAGACAGATATGAACCTGACATTAAACAAAATTATTCATCACCACAATCAAACACCAATCTTTCATCAAAATAACTTGTTTCACCCTTTAAACAACTTAACCCTTCCAGGCTGATGTCATCAAGCCCCTCCCACAGTTTATGTTAACACCAAGAGTTCTCCTAAACAACAGCAAAGCTTTTAGTTAAGAGTTTCCTATTTAAATCTTTTCTCAAAGCTGCTGAGAGCAACCTTAACTAAGGAGCAGAAAGAAATCTTAAGCTATGTGAAAGGACGGGGTTGACCTCGTTGCTATGGATGATGTCAGCAAGCTTATTGATTACGATCACAGTGATTGGTTGATAGAGGATGGGTCTCTTTCAGGCATTTATCCATAGGAATATTACAGAATGAGGTCTCATGCTGACATATTTATATATTATATGAAATGTGATCAAATTCAAATAAAATATAAAACAATATAATCGGTGACATGTTCATATAAAGATACGTATGTGTATTTACTAATTAAAAAAGTGAAGAGTTCAAATATGTAAAAAAAATCATGATTCCTATTGTGTACTGCAAGTAATATCAATAAAACAGCAGTTGTTTTTTATTAAGTAATAAAAACTCAGAAAATCCTGCTTACAAAACACAGTAAAACAAAATTGAGACATGATAACACAATAAAAAACATGATTTTTAAAATATGGGCGTTTTCCCTCAAAATGTCGGAAAAAATCCTAGTTAAGAAAAAGGTCATTCATAAAGCATCTTAACTCTGAAAGTCAGCATGAAACAGAAGAAGCGATTGTTTTTCTTCCATATCGAGACGTAAATTCTTCAAAATATCTCACTTTGTGTTCAACAGAACAAAAAAATTCCCTTCTCGGGCAATCCACCAATCAGTCTTCAAAAGACTGTGTCATACTGTACATTGTAAAGCGGTGAACCCCCCGACTCATCACTAAATAAAAGTTAAGCCAAGTCTCCAACATAGATTTTTAAGCTAAATTAATAGCTTTCTGAGAGGAATCTAAGAAGCTTTAAGAATACGGGCCCAGGACTCATCCATCAACTTTTTTCTGACCGAATATCAAATTGCTTATTGTTGAAATAAAACAAGTTGCACAATCTCTGACTTTAAGTCACCGAATGAATATATATAATATTTTCTAAACTGTAGAAGAATGTTGAGACTTCAGGTTGAGACAGAGATTCGACCAGTGACAGATCAAACCTTAACTTACCTTCGAAATACTGCGGCCCTGGTGCTGTGGGTGAGCAGGGTGATGGGCCGCCTCTCTCCGAGCTCACCTGTCAATCAAACACAGATGTTATTGAGTGACATCATGTGATTGTGAACCAGACGCCAGCTCTGAGAGACTGTGGGTGTGTGTGGTTGTGACCTGCATGTCCGGATGTGTGGCGGCGCTCTTGCGTCTCAGTGCATCTCCATGACACGCCGTGAGCAGAGAGCTGGGCAGGATGGAGCGAAAGTCGTTGAACGATCTCCTCCGAACGCCCTCGGTTTCCACGGCAACGCGATGAATGGGCTGCGTCGATCCTCGCGGGAACAGCTGCGAGAGGAGGGGCTCGCTGCCGTTACCATAGCGACCGAAGGCTCGAGTCACACCCAGAAGACAGGGCACCGCATACCTGCACAGGTACACTGAACAAAAAACACGAGAGTCAGGTGTGTGTGTGTGTAAAGTGCACCTTGATTCCATCAGCTCACCTTTATCATGGTTTTCAGGTGTTTGACAAAGCTCCAAGAAAGACCTCATAACACCCATCACAGCCTCCAGAACCTGATCATGAAACACAATTGAAGTGAAAAGGTGTCATGGAAACAGACCTCCTTTTACTAATATTCACAAACTGATGGTGTGAAGACGATGGGTCGACCTGTGAGCGAGACTCAGTGTCTCTCTGCGCTACATCAGACAGAAGAGTCACCAAACAGAAGCTGAAGTTTTCTGCCATGGGAAGAGTCTCTGGAGACACAAAAATAAACATTTGAAGAGTTTGGTTCCAAAATGAGATCAATCATGTTTTTATTGTGCAATCCAATTGATATCAGTCAAACTGCAGTTGATTTGTTTTGTTTAAGCCATAATAACACAAAAAATAAAACACTATAAGAACATGATAACCCAGATAGCACAATCCATCTGGCTTACGTCTATTTGACGTCTGCATTTACATCGGCAAGACATCTCCAATATGAAGTTTGCTCATCTGTAATAATTGGAGATGGTGGTCTAGTGGGTTAAACCACTGAACTGGTAATCAAAAGGTTGCTGGTTCGATCCCAGCATCCACCACCAGTGTGTCATTGAGCGTTGCTCCAGGGGGATTGTCCCTGTAATAAGTCGCAAGCGACTGCCAAATGCCTAAATTGGAAGTTAATTAATATTAACTTCCAATATTAATATTAACTTCTCGGAGATCTGCTGAATAAAAACATCTGCTAAACATCTTAGAAAGAGCAGCTTTACATCCATTCTAAATCATAACATCTCACAGAAATTTACTAGATGTCTTTATGACGTCTAACAGCAGACGTCTCCGAGACGTATTGCAGATGAGCAAACGATGTATTGTAGATATATTGCAGATGTAAATGCAGACGTTAAATAGAAGTAAACCAAATGTATGTGTGCACGGAGCATAATAAAATTAAAAAAACATGACTTTTGAAAGATTTTCAAAGTTCTCTCATTTTTAAACAAACTGATTTGATAATTAATGTGCGCCTACACGCTGATTCCGCGCCTATGAATTTTAGGTACGCAAATGACGTATCTATGACAGAATCCTCTGGACTTCACCCTCTAGATTGGCTACATTAGATTGCATAAATGCATAAAATACTAATATGCTATATCCATTGCTTACCAGTAGATTATTCAATTAAACTGTGTCCCCCACATTTTTTGTCCAAACTAACATTTTGCAAATACCAACATTTCATGAATCCTAAAATGTATGTAGTAATGACTTGACGAAAAAAATTGTTCCGCTCGTGTTTCATGAATGAGAATTAACTCATTAATACAAAAAGGACAACGCAAATATGGAATGTGTTTTTAATTGCTATTCTTTACATATCAATAATCGATGAAACTAAGCAATTCTTCGAGCTAGCAAAGTGTAAGGGTAAAATCAAAGACTGAATGGAAACTATCTCCGTCTGAATATTAAATGCTTGAAGTAATACTAGGACTGTGAATAATAAAAGTTAATGGTGTTTATTCTGAAGACACTTATGATGAACACATTAAAGATGACAGAATCAGACACTCAATCCGTTACCTTTATTCTTTCTTCCATCATTCTCCTCCACCCACTGAACTCTGGGTAATCCCTTCAGCAGATTCAACAGGTAACTGACCACCAGGTCCTTGTGCTGGGAGAAAAATCACAGTGTTGTGAAAGGGACACTTCACCCAAAATGAAAATTCTGTCATTATTTACAGAGCCTCACGTTGTTTCGAACCTGTATGAAGTCTCTTTGTTTCGCTAAACACAAGGGAAGATTTTTGCAAGAACGTCAGAAACCAAACAGATGTCATCCCCTATTTACTGCCACAGTAGGGAAAATAAATATATCGTTCAATCCATGGGGTTGAGATCTGTTTTGTTCCTGACATTCTCACAAATGTCTTCCTATACAGGTTTGTAACAACTTGAGGGTGAGTTAATGATGACAGAATTTCTATTTTTTGGTGAACTGTCCCTTGAAGTACACGGCTGGGCAGTCCAGATCTGAAACTGCTTTCATATATCAGACACACTGATCGGATAAACACCAAAAGCAAAATACATGGGTGTGTGTGTGTGTGTGTGTGTGTCTGCTGTATTTGTATAAACGCAATATTCCCAGAAAGGAAACACAATGGCAGTGGAATAAAACTGATGGGAAAACAAATCTGCTTGTTTTAAATAAGAGTTAGAGATCACCAAAATCTAAACACCATGTGTGTGTTAAAACAGTAATGCCCGGTTTCACTGCAAAGGTTTGAGAGACTAAACGAATGTTTGACCTGTCTTAACTGAAAATAACTTGCCCTGACATATCTTAAAATAAACCAGTCATTTTTATAAACGTTCCTTACATATCCTAATTTCACTAAGGTCTGGTCCTGCCTTAAGCTAAGCCTTGTCTGTTAAACCTGGCCCAAATGTGCTTAAAGTTATTTGAAGTCATCTGTGAATTCCAACCACTTCATCTGGTGAAACAAACATCCAGATTTATTTGTAAAACACATTGACTGCAGCGTGAGATCAATCTGGAGTCGATACACGACAGCTCCATTTCACCTGCAACTCTGACTCGACCAGGAACACGGCCAGAGCGATCACAGCATCCATGCGCCGGACGTCTAAAGTGAAGACGCCGCGACTGTCGCATGGACACATGCATAATAATTTCTGCACCTGTGGAAGAAAGAGAGATCGGAGTATTTCTTTACAGTCCTAAACACTTTTCTTCATATTAACACAAAGCTTTAATCTTTAACAAACACATATAGCAGTTACATTCCGTGCAAAAGTAACTCTTGTTGATTTAACATTAAGTGTTTGCATTTTCCACTCTGCTCAGTTATCAGGTAGCCAAAGTGTTTTAAGGATAAGAAGGTTTTTATGAAAGAAGGATAAGAAGAAGCGTATCAGTCGACCATCTGCAGAACAAGAACAATCTGTTAGAAGGATCTGGAATGCTTTGATATCTTGAAACTGATGTTCTGAAGCGGACTCTTTAGGCAGGTGTGTAGAAGAAGATGAGGCTGCAAATATTATGTTCAAATAAACACTTGTGACGCAGCGGGTTTAAAGAGAGTGTGTGTGTGTGTGTGTGTGTGTGTCTGCTGTCTGACTGCACTGCGCAACATCCCCGCGTGGAATTTAACACAAAAGATGCGTTCTCATGCAGACGTCTGCGGTGTGCCAATGCATTTCACCAGAGGAAGTGCACCTGCTGCTGCTGTTATCAAATGTATTAACTATAACGTGTATAAAACTGACACCACTCGGTGCCTGACATCTGTGTGAATGACAGCCTGCATCTGCTCAGCTGACACTGATAAACAAACAGCGCGTGAAACTTCATTGTTTATTTATACGCAATTAACGATCAGCAGCAAATATGGTTTCGTCAAACCAGTTTTGTTTTGTTTAGATCTGTGTTGGATTATAATGGGTGAACATAAGACAGAGCTCTTTAATAACAAATGGTTTTAATACATGAAGTACTGTTTAACTATGGTACGGTACTGTGTTATAACAAAACACATATAAAGGATACGGGAAAAAAACATGATTACTATTTTACTATGATAAAAGTTCGGTTAATTTTGATGGTATAATGCATCACAATCACTGCATTACCCGTCTGCGTGTTTTTAAGTGAAGCACAAAACAACGGCGCACTTCACTAGAATGCGCGCACCGAGCGCGCGCAACATCATCGTTGGGTTGCGCAACAAACTCGCGCACTCCTGCAGCTCCAGGCACCTGTCGCGCACACGACAACAACGCATTGCAACATGCAATCGACACGGTAACAACAGAATCACCGCGCGCTTGTACAGAGTCTGTCTCTCGTACCTTCTCCACGGGAGCTGGTCGGTGGGCGGCCAGTGATCTCGCGAGCGACAGCACCGTGTTAAAGTAGAACTCGCTCGTGCCGCCGCGCGTGGACATGATTCGCGAGACGCCAGGAAAGCTGAAGTTTAAAACACTCAAATCGGGATGATTTCTGCTGCTGAAGGAGAAGCCCACCGCGATACGGCAAGTGCGAAGGCACAAATGATAGACCGTGTGAGGGCGCGAGCAAGGCGTGTCGTGAATTAAGCATCATCAGTGAGCACTTTTTATAAGCTCTAAATGACCCTTTGTATTATTTACAATGGGCGTTTTTATACAAAGCGTGCCGTATACTTCATTGCATAGTATACTATTGTATCTAACTAAACTAAACTGTTTATATACTTTAGTTTTTTAACATTACTGTTACTCAATAGATACCACGTAAAAACTATTTTATACTAAGGATCCACTGGTATTACGGCATTTAGAGTATTATATTAATATGAAAGTATTAACTGTGAAACGTGTGTATTATTTATAACTGGGGAAAAGTAAATGCGCTGAAGAAATAGGATTGTGAGTCAATTTTTCAACATTGGAGAGCATCACGTCACTCAATTTCACAACAAAAACGAAAACGATCGAGGGGAGGAGACAGTGACGTCACGATGACGCCACCGGAAGCTGTTTCCGCGTAGAAGTCAGCTGATAGCGAGAGTACAACACAACGAAGGTACGATTAAAGGTACGAATTGATCATAAAACTGTCGTTATATCGCGGTTTATTCCGACAGATCGATGGGAAACATCACGGGCTTTATAACAGGCTAAAGTATTTTCGGCAGGTTTGTTTGTAAACTGAAGATAGCGGCTCCGATTACCTAGGATAGATAAGAACGGAACAACTTTAAACCGCACACGTCATTCTAATATATGAAATACATTTGTTAATTCGTTAAAAAGTCTGATGGTTGTTAATGTTTAGTTTCACTTTCGTTTTATTGAATTTGTTTGGTAAATATTCGTATAGTATGATATCTTGCCTGTCATAAAGGATGAACGGAGCAGCTCCACATGACATGAGCTCTAATAACGACACAGCACTGCTGCCTCATTTGTTTTACGTTATTTTTAATACGTTTATGAGTTTATGAAAGCGTGGATTATTTAAATAGATTAATTTTATCCGCTTCTCCCTGTTATCATAGACAGATTCAGTACATGTTTCTGTGAGAAGAGAATATTCACACAGTTCAAGAGAGAGTGATTGACAGCGTGATGCGATCGTTACCACCCAAAAATAGGCTATATACAGTTTAGGTATGACATGATGTGTTTATTGAGCTTTTGTTCATTTAAATTTTCTTTAATACAACCCTCTGAAGTCGAATGTCACTATTATATTTTATATTTACAAAAATACTGTAGGTATATTTAAGTAGGTGCATGATTTTGGGGTAAGTTTTTGATTAATATTTGTTTTTCTGAGGGTCTAGACTACATGCAGCTACTGTCACTTAATACAAAAAACAGCGTTATGGATATATCGTCATTATTATTATCGCAACAAATACCAGGAAATACCGTGATAGAGTTTTAGGTCCGTGTCGCCAATCCTTGGGTACTATAGTTGAATTGTACTATAGCAAATGCTATACCATTTAAAGGTAATACTTCAAATCAGTTGTAATAATTCTTTGCAATGGTAAAATTTAGTATGTTTGTATGTAGTTGCTCAGTACTCAGTTGTGTGTTTCCTGTGTTTGACTCAATCTCAAGATGTCTGCCTATCCCAAATCCACCAACCCTTTTGCCGATGAAGAGGAGAGCACAGGGCCGAGTAGAGGCTTTAACTTTGATGATGATCCTGATGAGAGTTCACTGAGCCCGGCGGAGAGGAGACAGAAGCAGCTGCAGAGAGAGGTGATGCACACTGCGCAGTCCGCCGTGGACAGCAGCTTCCGCTCTCTCTCCCACATCTACGAGTCTGAGAAAGTTGGAACCGAGACAGCAGAGGTGAGAGGAAACTTTCAGAAGGCCAAAGCTCGATGTCAGCTCGATGTCCAAGATTGCCTCCGGATTTATCACGCATCTTCTTCATTTAATTGGTCTTGGTTCTCTCTCGGTCTTGACAGGAACTAGTTCGTCAGGGTGAAGCTTTGAATAGAACGGAGAGAATGATTGACAACATGGAGCAGGACATGAGGACGAGTCAGAGGCATATAAACAGCATCAAGAGTGTGTGGGGCGGACTGGTCAACTATTTCAAAGCAAAGCCTGAAGCCAAACCTCCACAAGAGGACCAGCCTGTGTCCTACAACGGCAGCAGCAGGTGAAATAAAATCATTTTCACATGTTTTTGTAAAAAAATTCATGCATACTTTTAACTAAAAAAACAAACTTTACAACTTTAAGTGCAGGCTTTCAGAATAAAACGTTTTAAGAAGTGTAATTTTGTCAGTTATATAACAACAATGTCTTTAGTTTGCAGAATGCACTTTCAGAGAGCAGACAGCATGAAGGCAAATATCAGGCCAGTCATCCAAACCTCAGGAAAATGGACACATCTGGTAAATAAAAACACAAACAGAAGCTCTGGGTCAGATAAGCACATCTGTCTGTCTGTCACCATCACAGAACAAATGTTTGTTCAAACAGGATTTGGAGCTTCTGCAGCTCTGGAGAATGAGCCGTCCAATCAGAATGGATATCCCAGGAACAAACAGCTGCGAACTGCCCATCAACAACTAGATCGAAATCTTGGTAAGAAATGTAGTCTGTAAAGATTTTGATGACAGATTTTACAGAAACTGACGGTCTGATTTTGATTGTCATTTCTGTCCAGATGAAATGTCGTTGGGTCTGGGGAGGCTCAAGAATCTGGGTCTGGGGCTACAGTCAGAGATCGAGGACCAGGACGTTTCCTTGGACCGTTTGCTTAATAAAGTCGACTCGATGGACGGCAAAATCAGCTCCACCAACCAGCAACTCAAAAACCTTAAATAGACATGACGTGTGATGTCATTTCCTGAGGACGTGGCAAAGGTGCCGCCTGCATTGATCCATACTGGAAACACCTGCCTAGTTCTTTACACACTGTGGCCGCTGGTTTGCTGTACCATCCTAGAAAAGTTTGTGTGTTTATGAACGTATGAAGTGGCTGTATGTGAATGAAAATATTAAAAGATGTGATTTTTGCGATGTGGAGATTTTTATCTCGCCTTTATTTGATCGTCGGTCCTCTTAATATCAATGTAAAAATCATGAGGTTAACCCAGATGTGGATGTCACTGTGCGCAGGGTCGAAAGAAGATTGAGGACAAAATATATACATGAGCAAAGAAGTCGAAGAAATGCAAACTGTCATTTTGTTCGCTGCAGTCTTCCAGATCAATGTTCGTCATCCACCTTTCGCTCTAAAAAAAATATTTCGCCTCATTTTGAAATTAAAGTCCACTGCTTTCGTTATTCCCTCTTGAATGTATTTAATAAGGTGGTGAATTTGTCTTTTGTCTGATATTTTTATCAAAATTACCTTAAAGATTTGCAATGTGTCCATACCAGTCTATGTGAATCACAATGCGGACAGAAACATGGTCTGCCTTAATATTCATTTTTTTAAAGCATTTATAATTGAAATTTCTTTATAGCAAAGCATTTCAATACTGTTAAAGCAAACAATTTCTGTTTCCTGAATGTGATTCCTGAATAAAATGTTTTCTGTGTTAAAATTGTTTTTGTTTATTGATACAGTTTGCTCTCAGAAATAATAGATAAATGATCCAGAAAGAGCTACCAACAATAGTTTTGGACAAGAAAGTAAAACAGGTGAATGTTTAAATACCACAATAAATTAATATAGTAATCATTGACCATGTTTGTAAAGTAAATAGTAATTGTGAAAGTAAATTGTATTTTTTGTTGAGTTGATTGATTACGATTGTATTACAATAGTTTTACTCAAATCTCATGGTTGAACTAGTATATAGTTTTGCTGTATTGGTAAATTTGTGGTTCGTATGCAGTGTTGGGTGTAACTTGTTACTAAGTAATTAGTTACTGTAATTTAAATACTTTTCCCTTAAAAAAGTAATGTAAGGCATAACTCTTATTTTTTCTGTAATTTAATTACTAATACTTTTAATGTAATTAAACTAAATACTTTGTGCAATATATGTGTGTGCAATAGTGTAATTGACATCAAAATTCAAAGTCTAACTTTAAAATCTGTGCTTTAATGTATAATTCTCACATTTGTAATGCTTTTGATCAGTAATTTGGACAGTAATCTAATTACACTATTTAATATGTAATGAGTAACTAGTAATTACTTACTTTTTCAGAGTAACTTACCCAACACTGTTCGTGTTAAATACCACAGTTGATTTGTTAATCTTGCTAAGAGTTTAATGTAAATAGTACTTTCAAGACCACACCAGCAGATGGAGACAGATTTGCATCTCGTGAAGACGTAAACTTCAAGTTGTTTTTTTGACCACCGTTTGAAAAAGTTCTTGTTTATGTGAGAGAGAAAACCTATATTTGGTTAAACCGAAAAAGTTGACTAGAACGAAAAGTGTTTTACTGACAGATGAGAGTGAAATTTCCCACATATTCATTATCATTCCCAGCGTGCACAGCTGCGCGCGAGCCTCACAACTCAAGTTAACGGCTCGCGTGAGACGCGCGAAACTGGCGGGCGGCTGTTTTCACTCAGGTACGTTTGAGAAATTCTTATGTAATCGGTTTACTCGTCACGTCACGTTATAAAATCTAAAACTAGAGCTGTTGTTGTATAAAGAATGTCTCCTGAAGGAAAAAATCCACATTGAGAGAAAAACAAGTTTATATCTCGCTGTTAGTGAGGCGTTAACACCCGGTGACTGCTATGACTATAATAACTGCGGATAAAACACATACATCTTATCGTTTACTTTCAGTTTTACATACTTTCCCTCGTGTTTGCACAGTGATATCAATGGTTGGTCTTGGCTGGGCCTTAATCAACCCCTTTCAACCCCTAATCCCAGAATCCACTGCTGTCAGCCCTTATAAAGCATGACATGTTTCCTGCCTCTGTTATCCAGCCTAACGCTGTACAAACATACAGAATTTTAAAATTACAGAACTAAACTCTACAAACCCTCACATTTACAGAATTAAACTCTAGAAAATCTTCAAATTTACGGAATTAAACTTTAGTCTTGGTGATGGAGTCCAGATGTTGAACAACTCAACTCATCATCTCTATTCACAGATAGTAAATTCTTCAATGAGCTCATTGGTCAAATTAACGGTGGTCTCATTTGGTGAGCTAATAAGTGAGCTCATATGTTGTCTTATCGATGATGTCACCGTTTTTTATTGTTGATCATGGGCCTTCCCCATTTGTATTGTATATTGACACTAGAAAGAGGTGATGACAGACCTGACCATATCCATTACCCATAATCCCACACTTCGGACAAATGTTTAAAATAGGTAATCAAGTTAGCAAAACTGATCCAGTAAGACATGGTGTGAGATTATGAAACTAAACATGATTAAATGATGTAAAAGGGCAGACGGTTCATTCAACATGGGTTTGGTATTATGCTTGGCCACAATAACTCCTCAATAAAAAACCCAAAATGAAATTCATATGCAAGTAGTAAATTATTTAACTACTAAAGCGTTGAGGCATTTTCAAGAAAATCAATTTGATAGCTCCAAATATTTGACTGGTTGTATATGTGGCTTGTTTGGAATTACTGAACTGAACATTAGTGTGACAAAACCATCTTTACTGTATTCAGTGTGCCGGTGAGGACAGGAATGTAAAAAATGCCCAAAATATATATCATGAGCATAGCATTTGTGCAGACGGTGTGCATATGTACACACAACGAGACAAACCCTTTGATCTATAATGACCACATGCACACTAAATACCTGCTGTTTGTCTGTGGGCAGGCCTTTCAAACTGAGATTACAAGAAAAAAAAAACAAGTATGCAGTAGTAAAATGAACGGAATATAAGGAAAAGAGAGACAGGAGTGTTTAATGAATGGATAAAATAATGGCATCACAAATAACAAATCGTAGAATATAGCATCTATAAAACTTAATCTGTTAAAATATTTGAAAGTCAAATAATAACAACGAAATTGAAACCCATAAAGGATGGATCGGGCACAGTTCTTATTAGGGCGGTCACGGTTATCAAATTTGGCTGATGAATAATTTAGTATTACATAATTGCGATTATGCCGATTCATTTATCTGTAGGCTATAATGATTAGTTACAATTAATTTATTCAATGAAAAAAATTGATGCATTCAGAAATGTGAAAACTCTGTAAATAACTAGTAACATTTACTACAGAGTGACCTTAACAGAAAAAAACAGAGATATGAGGAATGAACATGATGTCATCTTGTGTAGATTCAGCAAATCTGAAACCATTTAAAAAAACCTCATAAACACGAAAAATATGATGTGATGAAGAAGTCATTCGAACGTAACTGTGGGTGCAGATCAAGGACGGTGGATATCACCCTTGATTACTAGGATTTAAAATAATTGCAATTATATCCAATAATTGTTTAATAATTAAAAAAACGATTATTTAATATTTGTGACAGCCCTAGTTCTAATACAGTATGTGTATACATACGTGTGAATCGCTCCTGTTTGTATTGAGATGCTGTGATAATAAATACGATAAAAGTTCTGAGAACCAGGTGGGATTCACAGGGGACATTTAGCTTTACACACCTGGTCCCATTGTGTGGTTCAGTTTACCCCCTCCTCTTTCTTTGGCCATTTCAAGAGATCGCTAAGAATGCGAGCTGCTCGCCAAAGGTAATTTCTACGGAGGCGAGCAGCAACGAGAAACACACCATCATACTGTCATTTGGAAATTTGACTGATAATAGTTAAGTAAGGCCGGTCGTGAACATATGGACTGTAGCCCAGTCCCCAAGTGGATTCGGTTGCACTCGGTTTGCATATTCCATTAAAATATAAGAATTGTGTCGGCACGGATTACGACACTCTTTAGAATTCATGAATTTGAAAGAAAATTACACAGCAGAATAGAAAGATCTCCAGAGAATGCAATACTAATACTAATAGAAACATTCATATACAATAGCCTTCCGTTCGACTACTTGTGCATTAATAAATGAAAACACACGCAACCATACCGCAATACGTATATGCGCACACACATACACACACAAACTGTCACACAGAATTTACATTCAAACATATAAAAGTACATATGAAATGAGAAGATACAAGGCATCATCAAAAACACGTGCAGGTGCATCTTGGAGGTAGAGTTCAGAAAAGCGTGATTGTGTTTTGGTTCGGTGGGGGCGGAGGACACGCGGTTGACAGATGCGCTGTAGAGTTTTCACGGATTAGTTTACGCACAGAATTTGGCTTCAGAAAGTAGGAGGTGCTCCAAGACTCTTTGGATCAATCACGTCCCTCGTAAAAAAGCTTTGAAGGTTCAGACAAAAAGTAAGGAATACGGTGGACAGTGGCAGTTCTCAGTGGAGGATTCTCGAACCCACGACCCCGAGCAACCAGGTGCCGATGCAGCCGTCCAGAAAGTTCTATTGAAAGAGACAGTCACGTCACACACTGGTGCAGAAGTTTATTTGCTTGCGAGGAGGATGTGCATGTGTGTGCATGCGTACCTGACGTTCTGCAGGCCGTCTCCACCGCAGCGGTTGTCGGTCGCCATGGCGTCGCTCTGACACTCGACACATAAGGAGCGGTCCCGCACTAGCTTGGCACTCCACGCCTTCACCTTACATGCTGAACTCGCCTGCTTCACACGCATTTTAACGCAATAACTGCAACAGAGAGAGAGATTAAATATCATTCAATGAAATTATAATTGGTGAAGGTGAAATAAATCAATAGTTTTAAGACTGACTTTCAATAGCATTTAATCATGATCTATATCAAATGCTGTTACCTCACATGCTTGTTCCGTGACTTTGCAGCTAACCGAGATTCATAAATGTTTTTTTGCTCTGGCAAGGAGAAGAAGTAACTTCGTAGAATGCTTCAATCGCTTCATTTGTAAATTAAACTATAGATTTATGCAGATGTTTATAAGTTCTTAAATGGTGGTATATTGGCACATGAATGTAAATGCCATTGAATCTTTTAGGTTTTATATCATCATTTTTATGGTTTTTGTATTTTGAAACTGGAAGCCCGCTGTCAACTTTCACTGTATAGAAAAAGAAGAACCAGCCTGTTTATTCTACTCAATTCAGATTATCATCCATGTTTCTTGTACATAGAGTTGTTATGTTGTTTTATTTCAGTTAGAACTTTTCAAACACAAATGTTTAAATATTAGTAAATCCAAACGTTACTTCCGGGTTGAAGTGGGAATTATGGAACTTCCGTGAGCATGTGAGGGCAGCATTAGACCATGTCAACAAACACACGCCATGAAGGAGGAAGAGATGCCACAGTCATTAAGCAAATTAATTAAATCCAGTGTGGGAGACGGTGTGTTATATGACTTCTACAGAACACACATATGCACACCACACACACACACACACACACACACACACACACACACACGTGTTTGTTTTGGTATCATATAGGACATTGCCTTTGGCTTTTTTTATAGTTTTTATTATGACCTAATGGTATTTTCTGTCCCCTTGGTATACCACACCCGTGTACCAAACCCTTTACATTTAAAGTAAGCATCATATTTTAATAACCTAAATAATCAGTTTCTCTTATGAGGCTTAATGTAGCTGATCTCAGGTCCTTGTGGAGACTGTACACACACATCATTGTGAAACTGTTTACCTGTGATTAATGAAAGAGTCGTCTCTGGGATTTCCTGTCTGTACTGAAAGAACCTCAGATATCCATTTTAATCTCATTTCATGTGAACTCGCAGCTGCTGTTTAATTCTAGCTACAGTAACTCCTATGTTGATCAAACACACGTGCACAAATACTCACCACACACACGTACACGCTCACGCACACCAGACTCACACACACACACCAGTTGAAAAAAAAGAATGGTCAAGGCGTTCACCAAAAAAACAAAGTTCTGTCTATCATAATAGCAACTGTGTTAAAAAAAATCACTCATTTACAGATTGACACACAAAAATCGATGAGTGTCGGCTGTTTAGCCCTTTGAAATGTTCATTTCTAGATTTACTTTATAGAATCACCAGCGTACAGGAGAGACCTGAACATGTGTTAGAGAACAATTCAACATCTAAACACAGACAACTGTGAGATCTCGAGAGTCAAGACAGACATGTACAGTAACTGAAACATTACATAAACCTAATAAATAATTTTGTTGTAGTCGGGTGTCTGTAAGAGTGATGTTTAGACTGTCACTGTGGCCTTATGACTGGACGACCTCAAGGCCTTCAGCTTTTTCAGAACGTGTTCATGTTTTAATGTAGCATTGTCTTGTTCTTCTCCCTTATGGCCTTCTAAAATGTTTCATGGCTCGTACCTTTTCTTCTCCTCCTTCATGAGCATGTGTGGTCGTCTCCACGGGTCCTTAAAGTTCCGCTTGAATGAGTCAGGCAGGATTTTGGCCACCTCTGAGGAGGAAGAGAAGATCATGATAATGAAAGAGAGTAAATCAGCCGTGTCCTCCTGAGACTAAACACAGCGACACAACGCACACACGCTAATGCGCTAACACAAAGGATGTTTCACACATTTGAAGTGATGTCCCGCAGTCTGTCCTTCTCTACTTCCAATAAAAGTCAAAATTTTCTCAAAAATGAAGAATTAAGAAACATATGGTGACCAGTTACGGAACATTAAATGTACACTTTCCTTTACAGTATATTGATGATCTTTAAATCTTGATATTGATGCTGGGTTATGTGCCTAGAATCAGATTTTTCAGACCTATACCTCAATATATATCTTGATATTTCTGCTTTTGTGTTTAAATATGCTACTGTATTCATTATTCCCAATATTCTCTCATTTTATATCTTCAACACAAAATCCTGGTTATATTTAATATTCAATCTATGGATAAACTGTATATTTGGAACAGATTTGGGGTGGGGTGTTACCTTTAGCTGCACTGCAGGTCTGAGAGTGTGCGAGACAGCCTCTGCGCTGTTTGAGATCAGGACACGGTTTGCCTCCATTACGTGGGGGCGTGGCTACCTGTCGACTCCGTTCGGTTGTTCCCTCTCCACAGACAGATGAACATGGAGACCAGGGACCCCACTGTCTCACCTCACAGTCTAGAGCTGCTGGGTGAAAAGAGAGAGAGTTGCATACCCATCCTCTTCATGGAGAGGCTCAGAGATAAAACAAGTTAGCATTTTAGGAACTTCCGGTTCCATAGCTCCAAAGTCTAAAGGTTTTTAGAATGGGTTTTTGGTAAATCGTAAACAAAACCTCAAATTCTACGACATGATCACACCAATTATAACACTTAGCCTTACTGTGTCTTAAAAACGGTGGTCGGTAACAAGTTGCTAAAAGCTTGCGGGGACGTTAGACATCATCACACATTACTAACCAGGGAACACATTTTTAATCTAGTTTGAAAGAGTTGTCGGAGGCTTGGTGGTGGTGACGTTGATATCCAGCGACCTTAAGTGTCTGTTTATAGCATCGTATTAGATTTTTACTTCTGCAGATTGTATTTCGGCTTTAAATGTAACGAATGTTGTGTTCATTTGAAAAGATTATCTTGATAGACAAAACATCATAAACCTTTGTTAATCACAGAGCTTTTTTTGAGTCTATGGGACATATGCATATGCTTTCGACCAAGGGAACCAACGCATCGCTTACTCCCAGGTTAGCCTACCAAAATACCTCTGAACCTCTCCATTGCAGATCTTTTAAATAATCATTTATGTACACCTATTAAGGTATGACGCAAGTATAATTGAGGAAAGAATTAACATATAGAATGCATAAACACACACCAGCTCAAATTAAAGTTCGGGTGGACAGCCGTGTGTGTGTGTGTGTGTGTGTGTGTGTGCGTGTGTGTGTGCGTGTGCGTAGTGACATCACACACCCCTCACACACATAAAGCAAAAGACATTCGCTGTGGGTCTCAATAACACAGCTGCTCTTTCATGTGGAGTTCAGAGACACGTGCGAGTCTCCCGACTGCTTCACAAGGGTCACAAACTGTGCAAATTAGGAAACATTCATAGATTTGTTTGTTGTACATTTACTTTGTGGAAATTGCGGTAGTGCTGGTTTCACAACTTGAGGTGCATCGTGTGTGACTATCTATTAGAATAGAGTGCTGTTTTGACATCATGTCTCGTGTATCCACAGATGAAGAACAAAGATCCGATTTTCTCAGGACCCCAGTGTGACTGCCTTCACCGCTGTAACATGTGCTCACGTTATTCACCAGAACAGCCGTAACACACGAACACAGCTGGTGTGCACACATACTGTACTGTACCATAAGGTATGTGTACACGCACACACACACCCTAACCCTGAACCAAACCTCAACCCTCAAACCGGGTCTCAGAAAGTGACGACGGGCTAAAATAACCTCACTTCACTCTCTTAGTCCTCACACAGCTGATCTTACACTCAAACTGGTCCTCCTGATATAGATCGATGTACATGCATACACCCGGGTCGCATTAAAGGGATACTTCACCCAAAAATGAAAATTCTGTCATCATTTAGTCACCATCGAGTTGTTCCAAATGTGTATAAATGTCTTTGTTCTGATGAACACATAGAAAGATATTTGTATAGATGTATATGGATTTAATGAGAAACAGACATCCAAAGCACGTATAAAGCTAAACGACACAAATCGCATGAAATAAGCGTATAATAAATGTAGGTATAATAAATAAAGGTTTAAATCAAACTAGAATAATAGAACATGACATCACTTTAAATGATTATAAAATGGCATAATTTGTTTTAGGCATGTCGGTCTCTGTTGTTTTTAGTGACCTCATGGCCTCATTCTCATGTCCACAGTGGTGTGACACACATTTCAGCACAATGCGCACAAACACACACCTCTGAATAAAGCCCCCGTCAGATTCCCCACATTCCCCTGCATTAGTTCTGCGGATATGATGCTTAGCGCTTTCCTAGATATTCTTCTTTCAGATGCCCCAAGAGTGCTTTCATGTCCCTTACAAAGTCCGTGGTCACCACAGGTCTCTGATGCTGCAGAACGATACTCAAATAATAATATTATCCGGAATTCTATCTGCTGGATTGTTCAAAGCGTCCCATCCAACTTTACAAGGATGACACACAATGCAAACCAAATTCACATTTCAATGTATAATGGGTTTGTATATGAACTGTGTTCTGACACAAGCATACATTCGTCTCACCCTCGTCAACAGCCAGTTTTCTCCTTCGCATCAACACAGTCAAACACACACAATAGTTCAACTTTAATATGATGAAGAACGCACACTTCACAGGTGTGCCTACAAACCCAGCAGAGCCAAGCAGAAGTCACGTGACTCCGTTATAACACCTGGTTTTAACCTGCGTTCCTCACCAGCTGCCAGCATGCTCATTATCATTTCAGTCTTCTCCAGTTCCTATCATTTCCTTTGTTTGGAGCAGTGGCTGATTGACAGGAGAGTAGGTGGGGCTTCACTAGAGGAGATGATGCGGGCGATCAGAGAGAGAGACAGAGTTGAGGAAGAACATGTGCTTCTGCTCAACACGGACATCAAGTGAGAATGACCAGGTCACTTCAATACAAACTGCTTCAGTCTGACAAAAACATTTCCCTTTACTGTCCTGTGTTCATGCAGGCCATCTCTCTCTTTCTCTCTCTCTTTCTCTCTCTCTTCAACTCGCTCTCTCTAACTCGCTCTCTCTAACTCGCTCTCTCTAACTCGCTCTCTCTAACTCGCTCTCTCTAACTCGCTCTCTCTAACTCGCTCTCTCTAACTCGCTCTCTTTCTCTCTCTCTCCCTCTCTCTCTCTCTCTCTCTCTCTTTCTCTCTAAAACTCACTCTCTCTAAAACTCACTCTCTCTCTCTCTAACTAACTCTCTCTAACTCTCTCTTACTCTCTCTTACTCTCTCTTACTCTCTCTTACTCTCTCTTACTCTCTCTTACTCTCTCTTACTCTCTCTTACTCTCTCTTACTCTCTCTTACTCTCTCTAACTCTCTCTCTCGGCAGTCTGGTGTTTATGAAGGACACCACAGACATGACAGATATTCTTATCAAAATTCCTCTAGTCACACAGACAGTGAAGCTCAATTTAACAAACTTCTGACTTTGGAGCTGATGATTTGCCACAAATCATTTGCCATATCCAGGTTATCTAGGGTAACCACCACCCAACAAAACAAGTGTGGGACAGGTAATCCGTGTGTGGGACACCACTGAAAGGTAGCGTGAACCTGGGATATAATAACAGAATGAAACACTTTTATTTTTTTCTACCTTTTAACTTATAAAAATTATTTGATATTTAGTCAGTTACAACTAAAACACAATTAAGGCATAGATAAAATGTTATATAACAAAAAACTATTTTAATGGCGATTTCAATTTAAGATGTAATGTCTCTTTAAATTTTGAGTACAAATCAGATGTGGAGTCATTATAATGTACACTTTTAGTTTTCTCTTCTTGAGAAGATCTTCAGAAAATAAAAAACAGATACTGAAAAAGAGTTTCTCTTTATAAATTAATTATTGTTAAATAATACATTAGTTATTTGCAAATGATTTTTACTTTAAAGGCTATCCACAACCTATCGGCTAAAAACAGTTTCAAGGCCACACGGTTTATGATGTTTTAGTGAGTTTTTATCCGCGATATTTGAATTGAGAGGAACGTTGTTTTTGACCTTATAACCGAAAGTAAACTGCTGTCCACACGAAAGGTCAGCATTCAGTAAAAATAGCTAGTAAATATTAAAAAAAAATCACATTTCATGTCCAGTTTTTTTCTCATGTGGTAAGTAGCCGTGTAATAAGCGGGGTAATGTACAAGCGTCCGGCTGTTATCTCAGATATCACAGACACAACAACACACAATCTGCCAAAATCAACGGTCCTGATCAAACTGTTGTGGCTTATTTCTGCGATAACAACCAGCTGCCTGTACATTATCCATTAAATAACACACACACCACACAGACAGTGTGAATGCTGAAGAATAACGGTTCATTTGTAGCTCATGGTGTAAATGTAACGACCCACAACCTTAAACATCAAACAACAATGAAGAATCAGATAACAGCCGGGACTGGAAACAATTACTATGAACATCAGGAACAGTGTGTTACATTACAGACTGAGAGCACAGGGGGGTCACACCGTGTGGTTTTTTTTTCTTCTCGCTTAAAAAAAAAACATTAAATATATATTATATTATTATTTTTCTAACTGACAAAAATCCCGTTTTAAACCATTTTCAGGCCCCAGATCATCATAAAACACCAGAAATAACAAATATCTACCCTACTCCACACACCCTATTCCTTGGTCACACAAACACGTACACAAATCTGGTCTTGTTTTAACTTTCCTAAATTTTTTGCATTGTTTTTTCTCAGCTCTACATATCAAGTCTATTGCTCACACACAGGCGGATGTCTGGCAGTTATTATTGTTGAGAGATTTTATTGGTCTCAATTAAATCAAATCAAGCTGTTATTGACACATCAACAGACCGAATGCAAGCTTCACAGCATCTGACTGTAACATCACAGACACAACAACACACAATCTGCCAACATCAACATCACCGGTTTCAGGAACACATACACAAACACACACACACAAGTGAACGTTAAAGAACTGTTGAGATCAAATTCACAACATACTGTCATCATACATTCTACCTAAACAACACAAAAAGTCACTCATAGAAATGTTTTAACATCCATAAAAACAAAATGTAAATGTCATGTGCGTATAGATGACACTGGAGCTCGTTTTAAGAGTTTTCTCTTTCTGAGCCATCGTCAAAAACAATCGATTGAGAAACTCCTGGAACAAAGTCAAGACCTCCGGAAAGTCAAAACACCCTGATGCTTTGTCTTCTACACCTCTGGCCCTGGACTCACAGAACATTCATGTCTTCAGTGTGCCCTAGCACATGTGATACTGCAGCTGTGATGTCGTCTCATAACCTGCGCTCTGCTTTCCATTCAAACACACACACACACACACACACCTGTTTCTGTCTCGGGTGGGAAGTGTTTTTTCTGTACAGTCGTACAGTTTGTCTGAATTGTGTTGCTGGAGTTGAAGCAGGTGAGAGGCAGACACACATGAAGTGATAATTACTGACTGAGTCCTCTGTGATGATAATAACCAACACACATACTTCTGTCCTCACATCATCCATTACGGTCGTCCAGAGACAGAAGAGCAGGTAGTAAAAGCAGCTGTTTTCCAGCCCTTGATTTCTGTCACTCAGGAATCTAGCTCTCTAGAGTTTCACACAATAGATGTGGATGGTGACCAGGACACAGCTATGTTCCACGGGGGCCTATCATAAATGTTTGAAATACCATGAGGCAGACTTAAGACATTTGTCAATTTTGAGTCAACTGCCTCTTTAAAATAGCACTCCTGTGTTACTGAATCGTGTTTACAGAACTGTCCGTTCCCATCCATTCCTGAGCACAACGTTCCTGACTCAAATGAACTGCGTTTACACTCTGTAAACATCTACAGCACCATGTGATAAATACTGTAGTGCAGACTTTAGTCAACTGGATTAAGTTGTAGTACACTGTAGTATATTATTGAAATTATTACTTTGATAATGCATAGTATTCTGTGGTCAAGGGTTATTATTGTTAGCTAAATTATAAGACATTTTTGAAAGTTGAAATCAAACAAAACCTATGCCTAAATGTTCATTGAAAATAAAAATGTTGTCCTAGCAATAAACAGAAATATGTTTAAATTGAGGCATTAAAATGATTAGCTAGGGCATAAACTAAAACTAGAAATAAAAGACATTACCCAAAAAGTAATATTTAGGTCTTATTTATTGCTCACTGAACTCGCTTTGGATAAAAGCGACTGCTAAATGATTAAATGTATTATTAAAAGTAAGTCAATAAATCATAAAACGACACAAGCACATAACTAAATGACTAATATAAAAGTGCATTACCTTACCACGTATGTAATTTTATTGTGTTATCAGATGCATTTTCAAATAACAGGCTTATAAACGAACAAAATCTCCGATTTTCATAAGTGTGTGGTAATAGCGTGACGTCACATCTGAAGAAGATACAAATGTATCAAGTCAAGTGTGATGCGCGTGTTACAGTGTATCAAGATTCAACTATTCTATATAAAACATCATCATGAGTATTGAGGCAATAATTCACCTGATATTCGACAGGTTGTCTGGTAGTCCTCGCAGCAGTCTCCGGTCCTCTGACAGTACGTGTCGCAGTAACACACGGTCTTTCTCCCGGTGAACTCCACACACTCGTTATTGCGTCCCGGGCAACATTTCGGTGACGGTCTGTCAGCACATCCCGACTCACACACACCGGACACGCACATTAAAATCACAAACACAGCAAACACACGTCCACGAGCTCCTGTCAGCATCATGAATCCTGTACAAAACTCCTCTGATACCTCCTATAAACTCTCAGAGCCCGGGCACGAACAGTGATGAAGTTCAGCTGAAGGTTTGAGTGATTCTGACTCTCTATATGATTCTTTTTAGTGAAGGATTGAGTGATTCTGACTCTCTGAATGAATCTTCTCAGTAAAGGTTTGAGTGATTCTGACTCTCTGAATTAATCTTTTTTTTTTCATTTTCAAGTATTACACTCACAATCAAACTCAATAAAAATAAAAACATAAAAAATAAATAAAAACATACTCTCAGTGAAGATTTGAGTGATTCTGACTCTCTGAATGAATCTTCTCAGTGAAGATTTGAGTGATTCTGACTCTCTGAATGAATCTTCTCAGTAAAGGTTTGAGTGATTTTGACTCTCTGAATGAATCTTCTCAGTGAAGTTTTGTGTTTATGACGCTCTTAATGAGTCCTCTCAGTCTGGACACGTACAGTGCTGAAGTTCACCTGATGATTTGATTCTGACTCACTGAATCAAGCGCGTGTAACTGCGCCTCCAACCGGCCACAATACATAACAAATAACAGTCATTTTAATACAATTTGAAGAATATATATAATTAAAAACACATGTAAAAGATAAATCTTAATAAATGGCGATATAACATATTTATTCAACCATAAATGCATTGGACAAAAATGTAAATGAAACATATGAAAAGGTAAAATTGATATTTTTTGTAACATAACTGAGAAGAACAGATCTTTAACCACTGGAATACTGAGATCCTCCTAGGAGCCCCTAAAAAATGTTTCTCTTATCAAACATTTGAGGCATCATTTAATCTGATTTAACACCTCACATCATAGCAGAGACTCCACGAGGTGTGTCTGTGTGAGATTAGACAGGCATCTAAATGTGCAGTTCTGGAGGATTCCAGGAACAGAGTGGAGAAACACTGCACGTGATGACGTCACGCCTCCTCTGATCTGAGATCAGCACTCTTAGCGAAGAACATCTGTTTGTGCTTTCACACCTAAATGTGGCGAAATGGACTTAATAATACTGATGTCAAGAGACACTAAAGAATGATTTTATATGATCAGTTAATTGACAGAAATGAACAAACATGATGGAAAAATGTGAAGAAATCTCATAAATTAAATGAAAACAGATAAAACAGTAGTTCTGTACTGCCAAATCACTGCTTAGCTGCTTACAATGAAACAGGATCACCGCAATAAAAGTCATTCAATAAACTAGAATTAGTATAGCAAATTTAGCAACAAAACAAAAATGGTGATCAATTCCAAAAATCAACAAAACTCATAAAAGTGACTTTAGACATTATATGCCAAGAATAAGTTATGCAATGACTAAAAGTAAGCCAAAAGTAAAACACCATCCAAAATATATTAACAAAAAAACCCAACAAAACAAATGTGATGGAGACACAAATGTGAAAGGTCATGAAATGTGAAAATGAAGGCGAAAGAAAGAAGCAAGAGATAGAAACCTTTCTGTCTCTGTGAATGCAGACGTTACTAACGCCTGACAGCTCATGTATGTGACGTCCGGCCCTCTGGTCACCATAAAACACATCTGCCAGTGGGTGTGTTTCTCTGATAACTCAACAACAGCTATTGGCAGCGTTCTAAAGACAACAAAAGAGCGTTCTGTCTCTCATTTCTCTCCACAGCCTGTGAAAGATTCTCACAGATGCTCAGCCATCAAACGTCTTCTCACAATCTACCAGAGAAATTAATCCTGACATTTTATTTATACACTGAACATTCTACACCGACATCAAAATCTGCAGTGCGTTTAAAACTATTTAATAGAAGCTGGTCGGAAAAGTAAGGTGGACACGTTGTTTTCAAGCAACGTTCAAGCAAACTGTGCCAAACAAATAGTTCAAGATCCAGTTTGTGTTATTTTCAGTCATTTTAGTTGACAATACACTTCTCTGTGTCATTTACAGTTTATTTGATGTTTGTGGTACAGCGACTAAACATCATACAGAGACACAGAGAGAGAGAAAGACAGAGAAAGATGTCCTTCCCCTGTACAAAGAGCTATTGTAACAGGGACATAAAGAGACGAAGAATCTGTCAATTGTGTGTGTGTGTGTGTGTGTGTATGAGAGAGAGAGAGAGAGAGAGAGAGTAATATGTAAAAATAGCCAGTGTGTTGTTATTGTGAATCAAACCGTATGAAGAAATTTCTATTGAGTAAGATCGTGAATCATCAATGTTTTTAAGTTAGTGTTTCACAACCCTGTTCCTGAAGAAACACCCACGCTACACACTCTGGATGACACACACTTCAGGTCTTCCAGATCTCTACTAATGAGCCGAGGAGTTAAAATCTAGAAAACATCTCAGATGTGTGAAGATGGAGATCCTCCAGGGACAGTGTTTACATGCACAAAATAAACGGATATCTTTCAATGATCAGGCTAAAAAGAAACCAGTTTTCACGTGTTTGCATGCATAGTAATAAACCTGGAAGGCAGAAAACCGCTTTTACATGGAAGTTTGAGACGTGAGAAAATGCATCGGTAAAACGGTCAGAAGCTGTATTCTTATATCTCTTCTCATGTCCGCAGTACCTTCATGTCCATCAATAGTTCTTCATTTTGACGTTTCTACATCAACTGCATGATTCCAGAGCGGACTTTATACGTTATTTTGCTGCTACTTCCGTTTTGGACTTCTACTACTGCGCTGTCAGACATGCGCACATAAAGAAAACTGAGAGAAACCCGGTAAAGGCGTTTACATGCAGCGCGAAATCGGAGTTATGGGCAAAAAACCTCTGCCGAGCGGATTTTGCTTAAAGGGGTCATTTGACGCGGCTAAAACGAATATTATTGTTTGCTTTCTCCTGTGAAACGCGCTGATTTGTACAAAGCTCGTCGCTCTGAAAAGCGAGGTGCGCTCTGATTGGCCAGTTCACTAGGGCGTAGTGATTGGTCGAATACTGCACGGAAATGTAACCCCTCTTACCATATTTGGAACATCATGTTCCAACGCAATTCTACTGACAGGTACGCCCACCTTACTTACGTATACATTTGGACAGTTCATCAAGTCGTGTAACGAACTGACGTAGATTCGCCGGGGTGTCGTCACAAGTGGTGTTTCAGTCAGGTCTGGGTGCGCATTCGCTTCTAAAATACATATTTTGTTCCGGCATTTTTTTTTTTGCATGTTTAATACACGCATGGGCAACTTATCAGACACCAAAGACAAAGAAAAACACGTATTTCCGGCGAATCACCTCTTTAAGCGGTTTAAGAGCTTTCCCCGATACAAGTTAACTGTTTTACGTTACATGACATCTTATTAAACTTAATCTGCGTCAAACTGCGCACGTAAACTCGCTGGTTGTTCGAAGTGTCAATGATGCTCTCTTTATGATTTAATGATGTGAACAAAACCAGCATGAAAACCATGATCATGTTTGATCGGGACCGGACTCGAGTCTCGAGTGCTATTTAATGTAACACGAACATAACATTACATTTACACATATGCATTTTACTCTAATTTGTTTATAATTATGTGTAATCCCCGATCCCATGACCTTGACTTTGTTTACGCCATGTTCTATCCACTGAGCTACATTTATTTAATTTTATTAGCACATTAGTGTTTAGAATCTTTACCCCAGAGCCACACAGAAAACATACACGTACACAATCCTGCCCTCTGGCGGTCAGCAGGAGGAACGTCCATCGAGAGTAAAGAGATGTAAAACAGACAGATCAGAGCCACAGACGGTGCAGGACGACATGCAGAGAACTGAAGTTACTACACGTGCTCGATCTTTAATACAGTGACCAATGAAAGTGTCTGCACCTAAATATATCTCAATGGCAATACATTATAAAACAAAATATCAAACCACTCATACATTTTAAGCAAAAACCTTGACAAGCTAAATGTATTTAGATAATGATAAATGAAGAAGCATATGATAATAATAAACGTATATATGTATATGAACTTCAGCAAGCCTGAACAACAGATTGACACAAATATCAGTAAATTCCGTTACATTTAGACCGATAGAAGGATGTTAACAGTTTGTCTTTATTCACAACACAACATCAGAGTATAATCTGCATAACTGACATCCTGAAACATCACAGAATGACATTTACTGTTAGATTTCATCTCCAGACAGCTACATTCACTACATCCATATTCCAGTTATGGATCAATTAACATTCTATTGCACACGGACAGATACAGCGGGACTGAGATATAGACGATGCTTCAAAACAAAGATAAGACTGACAAAATAATTGTTAAAAATTTACATTTATGTTTCTGAAAAATAACTCTTCTTAAACTCCAACGGTTCACTCTAAAGGCACATGTGCAACATAACAGGAAACATATTCAAACTAATTCATAAAAAGTTTTAGAAATGGAAAAATATCGGCATTAGATAACAAAAGTTCTTTGAGTAGAAATGTCAATTGCTACAAATATAGTGAATCATTTTTTTAATTCATCTACAGCTAGACAGACAAATATTTGGATGGAATGTTATAAGTAAAATGTCAATATAGCTTTTACTATTCATATGCCCACAGATTTGTTACTTCACCACGTATATGTCCATTTTCATATTAAATATATTAATATCATTGTCTATGTACATACTGTATGCTTGTAAATGCATGAAAGTCAACAGGGGCAAATTTTTAAGTGAGCTACTGAAGTGAGTTGTTATGATATCTGATAACACTACATCTGTTAAATTTGGCACATGAGAAACTTCAGTCAAAATGAAGTTAAAATGCAAAAAAAGTATTTCACTTCATCATATTTTGCATCAAGAAAATGCATTTGTAATGTTTTTAGAACTTTTCTATGGTGCCTGATAGGTGTCACTGCGCTGCAACAGAAGAAAACACATGCAAACACAAAAACACAAGCAAATTCAGAAAGCTTCTTCATTAGTTTGGCGACACATGCCCTGCAAATACTCAAAACACAAACAAAGACTGAAACGCGCTGCAAGCTGCATGCACGACAATGGAAGTGTTTCCGGGGGACCCCAAAAACTGATGCACCTGATTGGGGAACTCCACTAACGAATTTGAACAGTCAAAATGAAGCGCTTCCCAATCAGGTGCATCAGTTTTTGGAGTCCCCCAGAAACACTTCCGTTGTCGTCCGTGCAGCTTGCAGCGCGTTTCTGTGTTTGTTTGTGTTTTGAGTATTTGCAGGGCATGTGTCGCCAAACTAATGAAGAAGCTTTCTGAATTTGCTTGTGTTTTTGTGTTTGCATGTGTTGTCATCTGTTGCAGCGCAGTGACACCTAGCGGCCACCGTACATTTCTCCTCTAAATTCTCGTTTGTTTCCGTGATTTATTTTGCATCACTGTAGCAAGAAATCAGGGTTAAATTTGTTGAGTTTTTTAACTAAGACTCAAATCTTCAGGCTCAAACCAACAGAATTCATGTTCTTTAAGCAAAATATAATTTCTTGACTTTAAATGAATGATTTTAAAGCAGAAGTAGGTTAAGAACAGAATGCAAACAGTGGATCAGACAGTGATTGTGTCTCAAATTATCTCCATGTGTCTCCTGACTTTTCCCTGATTTTATTATCCTGTTTTCCAGACTGTGTTTAGAACCTTCACCACCTCCTCATAGATGATAAAGACGATAGCGACATCCAGACACACTCTGCCCAGACGAGGAACCGTGCCCTTATAGAACCTGTGAGACATACACAAATCATTTACTGTTTATCACAGCTCTCTCCAGTGCTGGATTCTCATTGGTTCAAACACTTACGCGGTCGGCCCCTCGTGTCTCATGATCTGAACAGCACAGTCCAAAGTGTTTTTATATTTATGAGCTTCCAAACCCTAAAACAATTCAAACACATTTCACATCTACAGCACAGACAGAGGACTGACTCTTTTATCCAAGCGTGTGTGTTTTCTGTGGTTGTACCTGCATTCTTGTCTTGATGACATCGAGAGGAGTGTTTCCAAACACGCTTGTTGCTCCAGCGAGTGCACCGAACACACCCGTCAGGATGGGGTTGATGGTCTTGTTGGGATTATCACCTAAAAAAATGAAGACACACACAGACCGAATGTATCCAAGTGACCAGCAGAGGGCAGAGCTGCACAAGAAACACACGTTCACCTTTGTACCAGTTCCTGAGTGACGTCATGACAAAGAATCGAATGGCTTGATTGGATCCTTGTTTGAGGACCGTCGCTGTGAGACCCTGATACGTCCCTCTGATACCTGACACACACAGAGAGAGAGAGTGTGTTTTTTTCTGTGGAGAAACATCTGAGACACAATTGAGACTTAAAGTCCCCTTGAACCAGAATTTTTTTTACTTCCTGATTTTGAGGAATTTCCGAGCTAAATGGAATTTCTAATGAGAATAATAGTGGGCGTGGCTTTCGTCTTTGTCTGCGATTTGATCTGATTTATAAAAACAATCATTGGATTTTGAAATGGAACTGGCAGCAGACTGACAGTTGAAGGGGAGGAGTTAACAGATGCTCCGCCTTAGCCGTCTAATTTGAATTTTCAGACTTAAACTAAAGATTATGAGGACACACGATCTTAAAAAGAGAACGAACCATATTGATAAACTATTTACAATAAATGTTGCAATATTTCACGAGAAATTAGCCATCGTAATTTATATTTCACTGGGACTTTCAGCAAAAGTTTCCCTTTGCACTCCTCATTGATGTCTAAGAGACATTTTTCTTTCGTGAATGTTCTCCACAGTCTTTACCTTGAGTTCTGATGATCTCTCTCACTCCGTGGTAAAAGCCTCTGTATTTAGGATTGGCTGATGTTTGATCATGGATGAATTTCACCTGGAAATGTAAGTGATTAATTAAAGACTAAAGTATGATATGAAATGAAAGCAACACTGATGTAAAAGTCAACGACCCTTGACCTCACCTTTATAGTCTCCATGGGACACACGATCAGAACCGCCTCCATGACACCAGCACCTAAACCACACACTAAACCACGAGTGCTGTCCAGTTTACCAGTGTGATCTCTCATCTGATTACTCAAAATCTCAAACACACCAAACCTGCCGAGAGAGATAGAGAGAGAGAGAGAGAGAGATTTAACAACGCCTTTATTACAAAACAACATCTACCATTACACAATACAAAAAAAATATTACAAAATCAATTAAAATCACTTAATATACAGATGTACAGAATAATACATTGTTCATATATGTCATTATTTGATCACAGTCATTTTATTTCATATATTTTTGCTCCGTCAGACACTGACACCGTCCTCACCGACACGTGTCCGGTGTGGACAAAATTTTAAATTATAATGGGTTCAAATGCGGTGATGTGGACACGGTGTTAGGTGCAGAGAAATAACAAGAGGGTTTGAGTAAACCTGAGATGATGAGCAAACAATGAAATTACAACCAAACAACAACACAAAACATCATCAGCCTCCACGAGAGACCCTCAGGGATCAGTCTGATGAACACAATCTATTCATCTGCTGGAAACCTGTGGCTCTTCCTCTGTCATCACGCAGCATCACCAGTAACCCGGGGCAACCGCAGCAGGATATTTTTACTTCATGTTTAAGATTATTGCTCAGAGATGCGCCTGCAGGACGTCCAGACTGAGACTCATTACACTGAACCGAAGGAAGTAAAACAAAATGGGAGTTGCTCCTTTTAAAATAGAGATTAGTTTAAACCACAGCCTGGAGAACAGAAAATTATTAACATACAAAGAAATGTCGTACACAAACCCATGCATCTATTTGTATATATACTGTATATGTCTATATAAATATAAAAAAAGAAAACTAATTTACATCAATGAATGTTACCCTGGAGTCTGAGGAAAAGCTAAAGTAGAGAATGATGTCATAAAAACTCTTGATCTGCATTGGTGAAAGTGAGACACTGATAGTTTGCATGCTAAAGTAAATAATGTCAACGTTTGGACCAAATTAGTCTACTGGAAATTTTGAATATAAGTGTCAGCCTGATCAAATGATAAATCCAGAAGGATTTTCTAATCCTTCTCTCCTTAAATGAAACACACATCATCTTTGCTGTTTTTATAACGTGCAGCATTCTTGAGCCGTTCTTATAAAAGAGACACCGCTGAATTCAAATAAGACTGAGGTAATATCATAATATCATCTGGGCTTGTTTCCAGACGCTCCATTAGCGGGGCAAACACAAGGTCACAGCTTCAGATCACTTCAATCAGCTAATGGAAGAACAGCAGCGAGGAGGAGAACATCAATCTGACTTAAAGAGATGAAACTACAGCTGATCCAGAACCTGCTCACATTACAATCATTCCTCTGAACATCTCTTACACGCACACTGCCATCAGGCAGAAATAACTCAACGGAAAACTATAATAAGAAATCAAAGAAATGAGTGAAGGTGGTTTTATTTCTGAACTCACACACTTCAGTGAATCTTAATAGAATTTCAGTCTAAAGACGTTCATGCATATAAAGAGAACAGCTCAACCTAAACGCTAAATTCTGACATCATTATTCACTCTCGTGTCATGGCAAACCTGTATGATTTTCTTTCTTCTTCAGGACACAAAAGAAGTTATTTTGAAGAATGTCGATAACCAAACAACTCTGAACTCCTTTGACTTCCATTATATGTACACAAAACCGCTCAGACATATCTCAAAATATCTTCTTTTGTGTTCCACTGAAGAAAGACTCACAGTTACATTAACATGCACAAGAATAAATGATGCAGAATTTTGATTCCAAAAAAATCCCCCAAATCATCTGTAAGACTTGTGTGCTCTATCGAGACCCAATAGTGTTTTATGATGCGGTTTTGTCATTATTTAAGCTGGAGAGCATTGATCATCATATCATCTGAGATCAGCTCTGATATTCGGCTAAACACAGACACTTATATGAGTTTACTACAGCATGAGGTGAGAAAATAAAGACACAATATTACTCAGCACACACACATCAGGGTTGCAATGAAGTCAGTCAGGCTGTCATCCTCAGTGACCATAAATGCTCAGAGGAGCACAAGACTGACAGACAGAGCTGGACACGGACTGCTGGCCTGTCACTCAACACACAAACACACACACACACACACACACACACACACATATACAGACACACTGAGGCTCAGGGGAGCAGTAGACACTTAACCTGTCTATAAATGTAAAAAAACATTCTGCTGTTTGTGTGTGGGTGTGTGTGTGCCCGTGTCAGAGTTTTTTCATCTTGAAGAAAAACAATCAGCATAATAAATGTCAGCTGTCTGAAATAGATGCAGCAATAACAACAACAGTAGCAACTGGGTTCAGTTTGCAGAGAAAAACACTCCTGTGTGTGTGTGTGTGTGTTTATGTACCTGACTGCAGATTTAGGGATGGATCCATACAGTAATGAACTGAGACCTCGATATAAACCCAACGCACCGTGATGACGAACCGTCTGTGAGACACAGTCCACTGCAAAACGAACATTACACACACACACTGTACATTAAACACACTCTATTAATATTAATAACACAAATCAGTAATTCGTTGTGTTCATGTAGATGAAGCCATTCATCAATTAGTTAATGTGTTTTATTAAATGAAGGAACAGCTGTCTGAGAAATCTACAGGAGACTCATTAAAATCTTCTCTGAGCTTCAGCCAGAGAGAGAGAGACAGACAGAGAGAGACAGAGAGAGAGAGACAGACAGAGAGAGAGAGAGAGAGACAGAGAGACAGAGAGAGAGAGAGAGAGAGAGAGAGAGAGAGAGAGAGGATAAGTTTGTTTATTTTGTGAGTGCAACAGCAGGTTGAAAATCAGTTCTGGCTCAAAGATTTTTCCTAATTAACTCCAAAGAGGACGTGTACGTCACCCGTGAGTGTGTTTACATCACACATGTGTGTGTGTGTGTGTGTGTGTGGACTCACTGATGCCTCTGTATCGAGGTGGATTGGCTTTCTCATCTAACTGGAGTTTAGTCTTGACATATTCTGTAGGAAAAGTGATGCAGATTTCAATTCCACCTGCGATGCCGCCTGCAGAGAAAACATCAGACAAACATCGTCAGCTCACAATACATGATCAGCTATCATTAGATCGTTTTTATACAAATGTTAAAGACACAAATGCAACTGGAAGAACAATTTCAAATCACAATATAGGTGAAAACCTTCATTTATACCAGTAAAAATTAGTCAAGAAACAAAAGAACGTTGAAAACTATGAATGTGAACTGAGCCGATTCTTCCTATACACAAACTATGCAAGTTGCGTAGGGCCCCTGCACCACCAGGGTGCCCCCTTGAGTCTCGAATCAAAAACCCTAGAATGTAAACAAGATGCTGTATTTGTACTATTCTGAAGTCTTATTTAGTCTTGGCAATTGCAAGCACAAATTTACAGTTGGTTTGAGAACGGTTAGTAAAGAACACACCCCATTTTTTCGATAGGTTCCAGAGGCGTGTGTTACTTTAGGTGCAGGATTATTTGCATGTCATTCAAAGTGTGAACTTAATTTTATACTTCATTGTTCTAACTGTCAGTTTAATGTTTTTTGTCTTTCAGTTTTAACTCATTTAATTGTGTTAATGTTTTTATTTCTTAAAGTTAACAGTTATGTTTATCTTATTTTACTACTATGACAAGGGCCTGTCACAAAGGTTTGCATAGGGCCCCATACGTCTAGGATCGGCTCTGAATGTTAACATGAATAATGTTGGGTAATATTGCAATAAGCATAACATGATTATGACATTTTAAGAATTTGGATTTTCGTGTTTTTGTTCCTAACTAGAAATAAATCATAATCAGACTCTTAACTTGAATGTATTTGTAATGTTATTGTCACGGCATTTATTCTTCATTCATATTGACAAAGTACTTTCATACACAATGCAAAGATAAAGCAATACACAACTAAACTCCTTTTGGATATCTCTCTCTAATAACATCTACCATAATTACAATGCTCTGTGGGGAGAGACATTAGCCCACAATTAAACACACACACGCATGCACACGTGCAGAGACATGCAGATTGTGATGTCACTGCAGATCTGTGAATGGACAATAATTTAACTTTAACAAACACCCGTGCTTGTGACTTAAATCTGACTGTGTGTTAGTGTTATTGTGTTCTCTCTACAATTTTTACACAATATTAATGATATTGTACACACACACACACACACAGTGTAAGTCAGCCTCACTGGGACAAACTGAAATATATGTGCATGCTGGGAGAGACACCGGGAATAAAACACTGCATTCATCACACACACACACATTAGATCGAAATATATTTTATTTTAGAAGATTGGGACCGGTGTGACTTGTTTTGTGTGTCCTTGTTTTAAAGATACAAACACACACACACAGCTAAAAGAACAACCAATCAATAACGCTGGTAGTGTCTGCTGGTCGCTTCACACAGAACAATCATAAATCACTGTAAAGACTCTGACGAACTGTGTGTGTGACACAGCAGGAAAACATTCAGAACCGCTGCATATCTGAGACCTGCCAGTTAAAGACGATTGATTTACATAAATCTCACGAGCACACCAGTTTCATTCATTCATCCATCACTCTGTGTGTATTAATGCGTGTGTTTCTGGAAAAAACAGAGTTACGACACTCGCATAGACGTCCGAAAAAAGAAGGTTATGCGAAAGTAACTCGCGTCATGTTGGAGCGACCTATAGTTTCAAACACCACAGAACCATTCAATATTTATGTTATATTAAGGTATTTGTTCACATGTTTTTATTTAGTTATTTTATATCTCTGATCGTCTGTATGATTTGTTTATCCTTCGACCCCCTGACTTGATGCTTTTTTCTGTCTCTGTATGTTCTAAGCATTTGATAAAAAGATTCCCATGTATTTCAGTGTCTCCGATATGAATTTGATGTACAGTTGTTAAAATGCGGCGTGTTTTTAGATTTTAACAAGTTGGCAGACATCTATTCATAGATCTTATATTCATATTACTCCCCAGACAAAACGCTGCTATGAAAGTAGTTCACTTAGTTCTCAGTGTATGCAATGTGCTAATATACTTAGCAACATTTATGCTAAAATCCATTTAAATAGATTATCAGAACGGATTTGTTTGCAGTTATTGAGGGCTCAGTGAACCAAGTGACCACCACGGCGAGATCGAGTGTCGTAACTCTGATTTTGAACGGCTCTGATAACAACACACTACACACACAGCTGCTGTCTGTATACACTTCTGTTTGTCTTGTGTCTGGTCAAAGGAACGGTTCACCAAAAAATCATTTCTTCAGCCTCATGTGTAATGCAAAAATATTACAAAAGCATCTACAAGTGGTACAAAATCACGCACTCTTTAAATCATTAAAGACGAGAGGAGAGATGAAGAGTTCCTCTTATCCTCCTGCAACATAAGAACTGAATTACCTGATGAAATGAGAAACTCTTTTAGGTGAAGCAGACAAGGACCTGATAGAGACACACCATCATGAGGACAGAGAGAGAGAGAGAGAGAGAGAGAGAGGGTGAGTGTGAAAGGAGGAGATTCAGCAGGAGGAGACTTCAGCCTTAGAGAGAAGAGATGAGCACTTACTCAACCTAATTGCAGCCCCCCGGCAAAAACACACATACACACATGCGCGCGCACACACGCACACACACACACACATGCGTGCGCACACGCACACGCACATACACATGTATAAGGCAATAAAAGGTTTGAGTGATGAAGAAAACTCAATGATGTTTCTCCATTAGACAGAAGTGCCTGCAAGCGACTGCAGACCGATGGTCTGATAAAACTGAAAGAATGACATCCAGAGCATTACAGATTATTTTGCTAAACAAGAAATCACTTTTTCACATTACAGCTCCATTTTTGTCCAGTATTCAGTGGTGTCCAAATGTTTAACACTGACATATTTTTACCATGGAAAAAAGCTTCAGGAATTAGAGAATTTTACAACAAAAAAGTCTCAGGATGTCACAAATATATTTTTTCAGTGAGAATTATATATTATCTTCATTATTTAAATAATGAGAAATGTGCAAAATAAAAACCTTTTAACAATTGAACTCCACACATAGATGCTCAGGCACTGTTAACAGTTATGATGAAAACATGTTTAAAGATCATAAAAGACATTTAATGGCACACTTTAAGATGTTCCGCCGTGGATTGTGTGGATTTTAGAATTGGTTAAACAGGTCAAGATGATTGACAGACAGTGACAGGGGTGGTCAGTCTTACTGAACGGAGTAAATACATTCAGTTCATGTGTGTGATGGGAAATCCTGGAGAAAGTGTTGAATATGACACCACAAACAACAAATGACTGATGGAGAAACATCTGTGTATAACATATAATACATGATGTATCTGACTGATAAACCCACAACACATTTACTATACACACACATACACACTAAACATGACACACAATGCACCCATCAAGAAAACGTCCAGATCATTCAATCTAAAGTCAAATATAAAAATTAGTTTGAGTCATTTTTTCTTATTTGACCAGTTTTAAATGCAACAGGAGCTTTCCAGAAAAAAACATGAATTTTCACATGTGATCACATGGTTTTTGCACATTATATTTATGTACATTACTATAATGTGACATGACGGTGTTTTTGTTAAATATCATTTTAATACGGCATCAAATGTGATTTTAAAATAAACAGTATTTATTTACTGTGGGATGAATTACATGAGACTGGTGGGGGGAACACATCTTGCCCATTGAGATTTATACAATTAGCATAGAATAAATTATATTTTATAAAGTTCCCTGACTCCAAACATCTGTCTGCTGATGTCACAGTAAAAACAACACAACAACACACACTGTAATATCACATCTGTCACCAGCAGTTCACAGGTGAAGGGTTTCCATACACTGAGCTGAATGATGAAACACACACAGTCATCTAGCCTCCTCCTCGAGGAAATATAAAATAGGTTTGGCATTTTCAATTTGAAGGCTGGACATGTATATATATATAATAAGCATTTTATAAGAAATATCACAGACATTAAATCTGTCATTTCATTTCAGCTGAACAGAAGAACCCAGACGGTAGTTAACCAATTATCCTGAAAACACCAGAAGAGAGAGAGAGAGATAGAGAGAGGTTGAGAGAAAGAGGAAGAGAGAGAGAGAGAAAGAAAGAGAGAGAGAGAGAGAGAGAGAGAGAAAGAAAGAAAGAAAGAGAAAGAGAAAGAGAGAGAGAGAGAGAGAGATAGAGAGAGGGAGAGAGAGAGAAAGAGAGAGAGAGAGAAAGAGAGAGAGAGAGAGAGAGAGAGAGAGAGAGAGAGAGAGAGAGAGAGAGAGAGAGAGAGAGAGAGAGAGAGAGAGAGAGAGAGAGAGAAAGAGAGAGAGAGACAGAGAGAGAGACAGAGAGAGAGAGAGAGAGAGAGAGAGACAGAGAGAGAGGAAGAGAGAGAGAAAGAGAGAGAGAGAGATAGAGAGAGGGAGAGAGAGAGAAAGAGAGAGAGAGGGACTATAATCACTTAATCTACCTAATGTAACTAAACATATTCCAGCAGGTTGATGAATAATGTAATCATAGTTAAGGTTTTAAACATGATGTAATTGATTAATGATGACTGATGATTACAGAACTGAACTGAACACTGAGGTTTAGAGAACAGACACTTGTGTGACCTTACAGCACTGATATATATCATCTGTCAGACAAAACATCCACGTCTACAGTAACCAGCACAACCCAAACACACACACGTGAACACACACACACACACACACACACATAACCGGATCTGCCTGATCTTCAATCTTGAAACATGTCAACATCTCCAGCAGAATGACATCAAATCGACAATTACTTTATTAATATCAACCAATGTGTGTCTCATTCGTCACAGTATTTGAAGTGATTCATAATTCACTTCCTCCACAATGTCACACACTACACATACAGTTTTTCCTCGTGAAGATTTAAACATGTTGTATGTTTTAGTGATTCTCTGTGATCATATTATCAAAGTTCGATTTGTTACTCGCATTCAAAATACTGTAGCTGACTAAACAATAGTGCACTGTGATAAAATAAATTCATGTTGGGCACCATATAGTAAGTACAAATTTATTCTACAGTATTAACAACAGTCTGTTGTAAGTAAAGAATACTGAAGGAATTATACTAATTTTGTACGGAATATTACAATTTACTGAGCTCTAAATCAGGTCCTATACTACAATATTTTTACATGTGGATCACTATAATGTAGTTTTTTAACAGCTGTGAAAACCAATAATTATCTGCTTATTGTTAACAATGAATTAATATTCTCGTAAAATGAGCTTAAAACATTCATTCATTCACTCACAGTGCCATAGCAACATGGAATTAGTTTTTTCCTCTTTTCCCACAAGTTCAGAAGAAGCGGAACATTCATAGAAATAAAACTTCACATGTAATGGTTTAGTTTTAAAGCAAAGCACTGTGACTTTTCTTCTCTCATGTTGTGTGTTGTGTTGTGTTGTGTATCTGACCTGCCAGAATGGCTTTTCCAGGATGCGTGAGTTTCCCCGCGGGCGCGGCTGCGCGTTCACGCGTCATCTTCACTCAACAAATGTTTCTGTGAGAGCAGCGCGCGATCCGCCGACCATAGACTGATGACATGAGACCGGCCTCAGCCAATCACCGCGCAGAAACCGAGCACAGGGCGGGGCTCTCGCCCTCTCTCTCTTTCGATGGGCGAATCTCGTTTTTAAGGTGGACTGAATCTTCTCCACCTTAAAACTCCATCACATCATTTTAAAACGTGATATACTGAAATGTGTACAACGTTCACAAAACACAAACCCAGCGGTGAAGAGAGAAATAATGCAGCGTGTGACTTAATGTTAAAGAAAACATTCACCCGACAATAAAATATTGTCAATATTTATTCAATATTTGTCAATAATATTATATCCTCCTGCCGTTAAGATATTCTTCTGTGGAACAAAAAAACTGATATTTCGAGGTATTCTTCCATACGTTCACAACTGTTAAAGGGACAGTTCACCTAAAAATAAACATTCTGTCACTCACCATTTACTCACTTTGATTTCTTCAAACAACATAGAGATGAATTACGGTGGCGTATTGCTGCCACACGCATTTGATTAATATGGATATTATGTAGTTAAACGAGATAATATGTAGTTAAAATGAAATAATATGTCGTTTTAATGAGATAATATGACGTCACAATTCCGTTAATGCTAAAATGCGCGATATGTTATCTTGTTTAAACGACATATTATTTAGTTTTAATGACACATTATCTCGTTATTATGATATAATTGAGTGGAAAAAAATAACATGTATGTGACAGCAATACACTACTGTAATGAATAAGACAGTAAGACACACACATGTGCTGATGGAGGTGTTAACAGAAATAACAGAGATGTGTGTAACAGCATGTTTAATGCGTGTAAACTTTATTCTTCTGTGTTTTTGTCACAACACAGATTTTCTTGTTAAACTCACAACAGTCTGACTGCGTTTCTCAGCATTTCACACTATCTCACTTTTTTGTGCTTTGCTAATCTTTTTTTTCCTAAAAAAATCCTGGACATGTTTCCAGACAGTGCTTATGGCTTACAGAAGATCATGCGCAGGTAACATATCAAACGTTTGCTTCATGCCTTTGGCGTCTTTCATGGCTTTCACGTCAACTTCAAAGCTTGATATACGAGCGATGGAGGCAGACACACGTTTGTTCGAGCTCATCGCTGAAATCTCAGCATGCATATGTGATGTCACGGCGTTCTCATGCCGCTCATTTTGTACCACTGAAATGTACAGTAGTGCCGCTTTAAATGTAAACAAAAGACAAATAAACTCCAGAATAAAACAATGAAAGATGGGTGAGAAGTGATAAACAGACAGTGTGTTGTGTGTTTGTGTTCATAGTAACTCTCAGTAGTGTCCGTGTGTGTGAGCATTTCCAGCACAGTGAGTGTGGTTTAGTGTCTCTCTCTTCTCTTGTTCTCTTGTAAGTTCAGTGCTCATGTGGTGAGAAAACATATTGAGATGAAGATGTCGGATTGAAAGCTGCATGTTTGTTTGACTGCAGGTAAACAACATTTATCAGGAGCTCTAAATGCAGCAGCCGAGCATCCGCAGGCACATATTTCCCAGAATTCCAAGCAGGTTCGCTGTGGGCACATCAAGGCTGAAGGTTGAAGCCGTACGCTGGAGGAACAAATCCAGGAGCAGAGTATCCGTAACCCGGGAAACCCGACTGAGGTGCGACGGGTGATTGATTGCTGGTCAACATTGACTGGTGCCCTGCACGCACACACACACACACACACAAACACACACACACAGGTCACTATGAAGTGTACTTGTTATGTGTAATTCTATGTATGAAAGAGAAAATATTCCTTCATTAGAGTTACCCAACACTACGGACGTGGCTTCAGGGAGGTCATCATCATCTGAGACTCTCTTGGTTTCTTCTTGCTGAAGTTCATCCACCTGTATGAGAGAGAGAAACATCACTGTCATCTCTGTCAGATTGTGTGTTTACTTCACACATCACACACTCGACCTCACACACAGCGTCTGAACGCTCAAGTCACCGGAGGAGACGCTCTAAAGCTCGTCTGTCTGATGTTTGTTTACAGCAGATCATGCAAACCCCAAACCCACATTACATGCCAATATTACATTCACTTCACCAGCATGATGTGAAATACAGTTAGAAGAGGATTTAGATATTTTGTGAATGATCATCATGTTAAGTTTTTTTTTAATCATTTTATAGTTATTTTTCTAAAGATACAATTTCTACATGAATCTTAAATTTATACAATAATCCTAAAATCAAAAAAAAATATTTAGACATCCACGATAATTTTAAATTACGTTTTTTACTATTATGAAATATCCATGAAATACTGTATCTAGAATAACGTTATAATCCCTAAAAACATCTTATATCCCTAAAAGAATCCTAAAATCTCTAAATTAATCTTAATCTTTAAAAGTATTCTAGAATCTCTAAATTATTTAAAAATTTCTAGAATAGTCTTAAAATGTTCAAAGTCCCTAATCCTAAATCTCTAAAATAATCTTAAAATCTCAAAATTAATAGTACATTTCTAAAATAATCCATAATACAATAAATAACTTTAAAACCCCTAATCCTAAATCTGTAAAATAATCCTCATATCTCTAAATTAATAGTACATTTCTAAAATAATCCGAAATAAAATAAATAACTTTAAAATCCCTAATCCCAATAGTCTAAAATAATCCTCATATCTCTAAATTAATATTCAATTTCTAAAATAATCCGAAATAAAATAAAACAATCCTAATATTTTAATTAATATTTAAACTCTAAATTATTCTTATAAAACAGTGTTACTGCCACCTGCAGATCAAACTGAGATACTGCAACTATAAACATCAACAGTTCAATACAGACTAAAAAAACAGAGAAGAGGCTTTCATGGTAACAGATGTGACGAACAATTGTATCTCTTACTCACAAACACAACAAAACAAACAAAAAGTACTTTTACAGGTATAAAGCAGTGGATTATGGGTAATCAAGCAACATACTGAGTCTACATGCACAATGTAAGAAAGAGAGAGAGAGTCAGAGACCTTCACCTGTCTGGCTAACTCATCCACCTGTAGATGAGGGAAAGTCACGTGAGCGATCACATATCATTAACACTGTCCATAACTTCTAAATAAAAGTAAAAATGTATTAAAGGCACTAAACCTTACAGACATGTCGTTGCATCTGTCATGTGTTTAGGTGTGTGAGGTATATTTGTCATACATACCTTCCTCAGGTACTCTCTCATCTTCTGAATGAAGTAAGGCATAGTGAAGTCTACGAGGCCGTGTCTCCAGGCCAGCTCCAGAACAACATCAGGAGCCAGAAGATCATAACAGGTGAAGAGGCAAGCGGCGAAACACTCCCGCTTCCCTCCTCCACAAACCAGCGCAAGAGATCCTGAGCCAGAGCGCCGTCCTGTGACTCAGCAGCGTACCGCATGGCATCCTGACACAAAGATAAACATCTGTAATAATGATACAGTGGAGATCATGACAGCTGCAGCTTCACAGTACCTTATAGAGTTTGTCTCTCTTGCAGAGCTGAATGCTTTGAGTCCAGCGCTGGCTTCTCTTGTAGAGATATGCAGCGATGCGTCTGAACTCCAGCAGATCATGTGACTCCAGACGCTGAGCTAAAGCAATACTGTCAACATTATCATACACGTCTAGAGAGGCTCGCAGACCCTGAATGAACACACACACACACAACATATCATCACTAATGTCTGCTCTTACCTGTCTGTGTGTGCGTGTGTATATGAGTGTCGGTTTGAGTGTGTGTGTGTGTGTGTGTGTGTGCATGTGTTTGTGCCTGAGTTTGTATGTGTGTTTGTGTGCGTGTGTGTTTGAGTGTGTCTAAGGTTGTGTGTTTTAGTGTGTGTTTGTGTGTGTGTTTGGAGTGCATGTTTGTGTGCTTGTGTGTGTGGGTGTGTATGTGTGTGTGTTTGTGTATGGGTGTGCATGGGTGTGTTTGTGTGGTGTGTGTTTTTCTGTGTGTGTGTGTGTGTGTGTGTACCCGATAGTCCTCTTCATCTGTCAGCAGGTTGTTGAGCGCTTCATTCACAGTTCTGTTATTGTGGTTCTGCACTGATCTCAGATACTGTTTAACCAACCGCAACTGATTCACCTACAAACACACACAAATCATCATCAATGTGCAGATGTGTTCACAGTTAGTGACAGCTCTGACTGTTTTAACTTTATTTATACTTCTCTTTATACAATACAATCAGATTTACAGAAAAAATAACAGAAAAAAGACAATCAGTTTTCAGTTGAATAACAACACTGATGTTGTAAAGTTTTTCTAGCTCTAGTGTATGTGTGTGTGTGTGTGTTTACCCTGCTGAAGACGCTGACGGTTCTGGTGTGGTCCAGTCGAGGTGTCAGAACAGACAGTAGATCGTTGAGCAGAAGGGGTTTAAAATCCAAATAAAATGTTAGAGATTTATAATAAAGTTCCACATTTGCCACCTGCAGGAGAGACACACAAAACGCACAAGATCAACACATCGACAGACAACCTCATTAGAATAAACACAACATCTCTTGACTATCTCAGTTGCAATGGAGAGCAGACCGCTGCTTTCTCAAAATTCTCATTTGTCTCCATATAAATTTCACAATCACATCTCTTGTCAAGACACCAGAAGTAAATGACAAAATTAGAGATTGGTTCACAATATGAACTATGCATGTTCATTTTTACTATTGAGTCTCCCGAGCAATGAAAGAGAAATCTCAGAGTGTAAAGTGTGTTTGTTACCTTGACGATGAGCTCTTTAAATGTGGCGTCTCTCCAGGCATCTGTAGGGTGACTCATCATCATCACAACAGCGTTGTCATACTCTTCATATTTATCATGCAGAAACACAAGCTCCGCCCACAGATGGGCCTGTTCCGCCGCTCGTAACACCTGACCAATCACAAGACACGAGCTGTTAGGCTTAGTTTGTCAACACAACACAACTGAGCCGGTCATTTTACGATGTGGTCTGAGCTGTGGTTGAATATGTTTTTAGACCTTTGGGATGTTGACTCTGGACCAGAAGAGATCCAGATGTTCTCTCATCCTCTGAGGTTTGTGTTTGGAGTAGAGGATCGCCAGCTCCGTGAACATGCCCATGTGAGCGCGCTCCAGTCCTAGCGCAGCCTCCAACAACAACATCAGATCCTCAAAATACCCACGATCCTGAGAGACAGACACAGAGAGAGAGAGAGTGCAAGTGAGTGAGTGAGTGAGAGACAGAGAGAGAGACAAAGAGAGACAGAGAGAGAGACATAGAGAGACAGAGAAAGAGAGAGAGAGAGTGAGTGAGTAAGAGAGACAGAGAGAGAGAGACAGAGAGAGAGAGAGAGAGAGAGAGACAGGGAGAGACAGGGAGAGACAGAGAGAGAGACACAGAGAGAGAGAGAGAGAGAGAGAGAGAGAGAGAGAGACAGAAGAGAGAGAGAGAGAGAGAGAGAGAGACAGGGCAGTGTGATAAGACTCAAGTGAAACTTTGTGATTTCTTGCAGATGTAATGAAGATGATGATGAAGATTCTTTACCTGATAGTAGCTGATCAGTTCTTCCAGTTCATCAGCGTGAGTCACTATGTGGAGACCGGAGACCTGCGCCAACCTGAAGTCCTCTCCATCTACACACGCAAAACACACCTGACAAACACAGACACACACACACAACGAGCAGAATGAACAATATCCATCACTACCTTGTGTCCTTACCAGCATTTCTAAATTAACCAAACACAGTTGTCAACAGTATTGCTTTAGATCTTTCCAGGTGTTTGGATCTTCACCTCTTTCCACGTGCGTGTGCAGCTGGCCTTACGTGCGCTGTCCACGGCCGCCTGAAACTCGCCGAGGTGAACCAGCGTGGAGGCCAGACGAGCAAAATTAGACACGTTATTAAAGAGCAGCCGGGCCGCTTCAAACATCTTCTCTTCATAACATCTCTCACCAACCTACAGACACAAACAGATACCTGAAACATTGAACATAAACCTGCTGTGAGACTCATGATGGTCACAGGCAGTGTTGGGCAAGTTACTTTGAAAAAGTAATCCATTACAAGTTACTCATTACACATTCAATAGTGTATTTAGATTACTGTTACCAAAGTATACAAATGGGAGAATTATACATTAAAGCATTTTAAAGTTGACTGTGAATTTCAATTCCACTATTGGACACATATCACACACAGTTTTTAGTTTAATTACTTCAGAAGTAACTGTAATTACAGAAGGATAAATAAGAATAATCCCTTATAGAGCATTCCCACCAAATGCGACTAGCGCTTCATTCGCGCGTGAAATTCACTTCACAACAGACGCAAATTTGCATCGTGGGAGGGTTTCTTCCAGTCGGCTACAATCTCGTATATATATATACAGGTATAGCTCAAATTGAGTAAAGAGCGTTTTTTACAATTGATTTTACAGATTTTCTGACCTCCTTTCTTCCAAGAAAGATCCTTTTATTTCTGTTTCGATAAAAGTAAGAAGATGTATCGTACAGCTCCAGGTATCCATATACAGCAAAGTTTATTTTGTTTTCCATTGTTATGTCGGATTTTTGCCTCCGCTCGCTACGTCAAAATCACGTCACTACTAGAGCAAGCTCCTGATTCTTTAACGCGGCGCGAATTTTTGCCAAAGTTCTCAACTGGCGCGATTCGAACAAATCACACGTTACGCATCATGTTCTTCGAACTATAAACTCGCGCAAGAGTTTTCGGGTCACTCAAGCAGAAAAATAACAAACTTTACCCTCGAGTTATAAAGAGCGTGAAACTTGATTGCTCATGTTGGTGTGAACACAGCATTACTTAACTAGTTACACCCAACACTGGTCACAGGTGACCGATCTCGGAGAATACACAAAAATGACATGTTCGGCTTCATACTTGTAGTATGTGAGCATTATTGGGTCCGTTGATGAAATCTTCCAGTTCTGTGAGACGCTTTGTTTTGGCCAGAGCGAAGATGAGCTCGGTGTCTAAATAAGTCTCTCTCGCTTTCTTTCTGGCCATTTGAAGAAAGTTCACCAGATCCTCCCAGTTGCCTGTTAAAACAGACGAACATCCTCAACGAAGCGTCTTAGAGAAAAAAGCATGAGGGTAAAGCCTCATCTGCTCACCGTTTCTACCGGCAGCGTCGATCACCTCCATGTACGCAGACGCATCTCCTGCTTTGATGTAAGAGTCGATGGCTTCTTTCACCAGACCTCTGTGAAGCTGAGCCTGAGCGAGACGACTCCACACCGCCCCGTCTCCGCAGCGCTCGGCAAACTCATACGCACGTTCCAGATTCTCAATGTGCTCGATCAGAACCTGCACGGTGTGAATTTAAAGAGTCAGTCCTCAAATACAAGCCGCTAGAGTTTCACGAGTCATTAAAGCGTGTGTGTTTGTGTACCTGTATGGCGGAGGTGTTGACTTCAAACTTCTTAAAGATGGAGAAGGCTTCTTCGTACAGTTCGTTGCTTATGGCGATGTTGGCGATGTCAGGGGCGTCATAATTGTCCAGACGGTTGATGTACTCCATGACCCGTTTGCGGTCCGCTTTAATGGCTGTCAATATCAGCAGATTCTGGAGGTTTCTGGGTAGAGAGAATCGTTTTTTTAGTTGAGATGTCGAAAATGTGTACGAGGGAGGTTTTTGTTGGTTAATTATTTGTGAAACTCACAGTTAGACATCAAAGGTGAACAAAAGTAAACAGTTTATGGAACAAAGAAAAATGGGGAAATATGGACCTGTGTTCACTGAATATGGAGTTGTCCAGCACAATTTTTTCTAGAAGTTCTACAAGTTCATTGGGCAGATCAGCTGTCATAAACACTTTCACCGTCACAGATACTTCCTCTGCATCCTGCGTCTCGGGTAGAGCCGTCTGTACCACCTACACACACACACGACCGTTAGCATCAATGTACACAACACATACATGAAACGCTTGGTGACGTTGATGGATGTGTTATGCCTGGTCTATCAGAGGTCGTCTGTAAGGGTTGGTCTCCTGTAAAACTCGGGCCCACAGATCTGGATCCTTTCGTCTCACCAGATACCGCGATTCACTTTTAAACAGAGAGTTTTCATTGCAGACCTGCGTGTGATCACACAACACAGAGGTGATGAGTGCAGTTTACGGTTGATAGAGTGAATATCTGCGTGTGAACATCACCTGTATGAGCTCCAGGTCACACTGGCCTCTCTCATAGGCCACGAAGGCCAGATGAGGATCTCTCTTCTCGCAGTAACGTCCCACCGTGATGCTGTCGTAGTGACGGTTCTCTCTGAGAAAGCGCTCCGGACTGTTGTTAGTGTCGATGTAGATCTTTGCTAAGGCATTATGGGTAGCCGGTTCTTCACATCCGTTCTGCACGCGGGATTCCAGCCAGGACAAGAGCAGCTTCAGTCTGGAGAACAGATCTGACTGTCAACGTCTCAGTTAGAGCTTTATAATAGTGTTGGGTGTAACTAGTTACTAAGAAATTAGTAACTGTAATTTAGTTACTTTTCTCTTGGAAAAATTCAAGTAAGGGATTACTCTAATCATATTTCTGATGTAAATAAACTAAATACTTTGTGTAATATACAGTGGGTATGGAAAGTATTCAGACCCCCTTACATTTTTCACACTTTGTTATATTGCTGCCATTTGCTAAAATCATTTAAGTTAATTTTTTTCCTCATTAATGTACACACAGCACCCCATATTGACAGAAAAACACAGAATTGTTGATTTATTAAAAAAGAAAAACTAAAATATCACATGGTCCTAAGTATTCAGACCCTTTGCTGTGACACTCATATATTTAACTCAGGTACTGTCCATTTCTGATCTGATAGTCTACACCTTCATTTGAGTCAGCTGTGTTTGATTATACTGATTGGACTTGAGCCACACACGAATCGGTATATTATAGTAATTTATTAATGTTAACTACAGTATTCTGTAGTATTAGTCATAGAGTAAACTAAAGTAAATACTGCAGTGTACTTAAATACTTACTATAGTACACTGTCCTATAATGTAGTATACTATAATTATTAACACACTTAATGTGTACTGTTGCATTCTGTAGTGTTAGCCATAGAGAACTGAAAAGTGTCGTAAATACTGTAGTATACATTAATATTTACCGTAGTAAATTGCAGGATACTGTAATACATTACAATAATATGCATATTATTATTCCCACATAAAAATACTGTAGTATTTACTATATTAAACCGTAGTATATAATAGTAATTCATTTATTTTGTAAATGTTAACGGCAGTATTCTGTAGTATTAACTATAATAAATTGGCAAACTGTAGCAGATCAACTGCAGTATACTTCCTATAGTACACTGTCCTATACCGTAGTATCTATAATCATTAACACGCTTAATGTGTGCTATTGCACTCTGTAGTGTTAACCGTAGATAATTGAAAAACTGAAGCAAATACTGTTTTATACAGTCCCTTAGAACTCACTGTAATAAATTGTAGTACACCATATTACATCTTACTTGTTAATATGATTAATGTGTACTATAGCGTTCTGTAGACAAGTACAATTAAAAACTGTTATAAATACTACTATACTTTTATTTATTATGGAAAGGTACGAACATTTACTACGTTTGACTTTAGTAAATACTAAAATATTCCAGAGTATTTTTTTATCTGGGTGATTCAAGCATTTCTGAGTAAAGACGCAAAAAGTCGTCTTTAAAAGCGATGTTAACAATATTTGTCGTAGTCAACAAATATTGTGTTTATTAAAAAAAAACGGTTTATTGAATCTCAGTTTCACCTGTTTCGTTTCTCAACCTCTTCCACGAGCTGATCGGTGCTGAAATCTCCACGTACCGCCTCAATCAAACTCTTAATGGTGTCTTCTGAGCAATCCACATCCAACAAACCACCAACCACCACCGGCAGACGACTGGGATTTACCTACACAAACACACATCGTCATATAAAAATCACTTTCATATGGGTGAATGTTCTGGAATACAGACACGTCGATGTTCAGCACCTTCTGAACGTAGATCTCGATGTATTTCTGCAGATTGCTGCGGTACAGGTACAACACCAGATCGTGGACGAAATGAAAGCGATCGCACACGATGATGAGAGGCAGCTGGTCCGTCAGTTTGGCTTCCTGCGCAAAAACAAGTTATAAATCTACTTCTTCTCTCGCCCTTCTCAACGGCATCACAAACTCACAGCATTTCTGAGGGACAAACTACCTGATAGAATAAAATAAAACAAATAATGAAATAAAAAGGGTTTTTGGGTTTAACGGTTGATCTGATTGAGTAGGTTTCATGACTTTGACCTTGAGAAAGTTCTTGACGGGTTCAGCGTTATAGCAGCTGCTCTCTCTACAGATCCGCTCCACTTCCTTTATCTGACCGGTCCTGCACGCAGCCTGAATGTACTTCAGATGAACATCAGGATCTTGACTGAAGTTCACGATGGAGCCCAGAAAATAAAACAGACCTGACGGAGAGAGAGGACGATAAAATGTGCACAAGGTCGGCACACCAAAGCTGCAAAAATCGAAATAATATGAAACGTCATGCGCTTTGTTAAAGTCGCTTAAAACTTTTGATTCATTTTGGGTTGATTCGTTTTTGGTTGAGCACCCGTTTAAAGTTGATTTGTGTGCTTTTTCTGTGTTTTTGCTAACAGATCTTTAACCTCCAATCCTTTAGTATTTGAAAATCGGTGATGTCATAGCATAGGCAGTTATAGACTAGACTTGAGGATGCGAAAATTTGTTGGGACGTTAGTCGGAAAATGGCCGAGAGAGATTCCTCCATTTTTTACATTTCTGTACCGAGAGGTCACGCTGTGCCGTTGGAATCTTACATTGGTCTCACACAGACTCACGTGACGAAATTTCGCAGGTCAGAGTTCACCAAGCTTGAACTTTGACACAAAATATCTTCGAAGGGGCTTGCGTTTCCAGCCTGATGGATTCGCGTGCGAATCAATGGAGGGAAAAGTCAAGTGTGACCACGGCTTTAGGCCGAGATCAGAGGCGGTTATGATTCCCAAAGTCATTGAAAGATGCCGCTTACCTTCATTACTCTTGAAGGACTCAAAAAGCTCCACCAGCGTCTGAGTTCCCAGCTGCTCGTGATACCTGCTCGCAATCTGAACACAGTGCTGCAGATTCTGTCTTAGGTTTGACGCCAACATCGCCCTTAAACACTCAACAGAGTCGCCCACAGACAGAGAGCCGAAGAAATTCACCAACCACTGACACAGAGAGAGACAATCAAAAGCAAACGTCCATCTTTATATGCATTTGGGGCAAAGACGTTAAGATGTCCCCATCAAAAGAAATTGACAAAAGTGATTTTATGTCCATAGAAAGCACATTAAATGAAAGTAAAATGTCTACTTTTTGGTTTCAACTAAGCTTTTGGAAAATAAAATGTCAAAATTTGGTTGAAATAATGTTACAGTGCCATTCAGTGTAATGACATTTATGTCATTATTCTGCCTCTTTTGGTCATGTTTTACTTAGTCTTGTGGCAGGATCATGACAGACACACATGTTTACTGTGGAGAGAGACATGGCATTGTTTGTTTTGGAGAGCCATGTGCTCTCTCCTGTCTCGTCTTGACCCCGCCCCCTCGTTTAGCTTCCCCTCAGTGTTTGATTCCCGTCATCTGCACTGTGTAATTATCTCTTGTTAGTGTTCCCTTCTTAAGCCCCTTGTATTCATTCTCCCGTCCTGGTTCATCATACGACTACTGATATTAGTACCAACCTTCATGTCTTCTTGTCAGGATCACTTCGTTCCTGTTTTGCATTACTTTTACTTAATTTTTGCTCAGATAAAAAAACGCTATTTAATTAAACAGAGTGGGAGTAGTATTTCACAAATTGTTTTTATGCTTAAACCCTTTCTCGTCTTTGACCCATTTATAATTGATCTTGTGAAGTCAAACACACACCTCAGGGTTGAGCAGGTGTGTGTGTACGATGACTCGTTTGATGTCTTGCGGGTCGCTGTAGTGTTCCAGTGCTCTCTGTAGTAAACCAGCGCTCTCACACAGTTGAGCGATGTGTGCTCGATCGTAGTGTGTGAACATCTTGTTTTCCAGAATGGCATCAGCTACCTGTAGAGATAAACACACCCAGAGACACTTAACCCAGAGTTCAAGAAATCATAGTGACGTTTCAACAATGATGTGAATGAACGTGCTCACATTTCATTAACATACAGCCAACATCCATCGCGTGTCTATCAACATTGTCTCAAGGAAATAAAAACGAAGCTAAACAAATCAACCGTTGACATAAAAACGATTGTGTACAGGAGAACACAGGCACACCATGATTTGTCATATAACGGGTCGTAGCGCTCACCTGAGGGGCGTGAAGGAGGTTCATCTCCAGCAGGCGTGTCTGTAGAGGCCCCTCCTCCGGCCTGTTGCTCTTCAGAGCGTCCAATAAGAACGAACTACACTGTTGTACTAGATTCCCCTCCATGAACACGTCCACCACCTCACAATCACACACACTAGGTTAACTTTTCTTTTTCTTTCAATTTTTGCCTTTTTTAAACAGTCATTTGATGTTTATTCTCTGTTGACTAAATAGTTGGGATGCACCGATGTATCGGCCACCGATATTAATCGGCCGATATTGGATTGATTGCATGAAATTGTCAGATACCGATGGTATATTAGGGCCCTATGATTTCCGTGATGCGGAAAACACATAAACTGAATCAGCACTATTCTAACAGAGTTTACCCCAGGCACATTTTACAGTTTGATTTGAGAGAAGCTGCGTCAAACTTTGCGTCAAAATTAAAGTCTGTCATCAAAATAAAAGTCTAATTAACCACATGACAAAACTGCTACTAAAAATGTACAAAACTAGTATTAATTTAAAAGGGAAAAAACATAAGATGTAAGATACCGGTTCATATTAGTTGTAAACCACAAAAAAATAAAACACAGAATAAAAAAAATAAAGAAAAATAAAAACGGAAAAAAAATAATTTGAGGAAAAATAAAATGGATTTCATAGGTCCCTAGTTTATTAAAGAACTGCATGGAAGCAACTAGTTGGATGTCTGAATATCCAATGTTTTTCTCTGAGCAAAATAATAATTGTAAATAGCATCAGCACAGACTTTATTTAACTTTATTAAAGAACTGTAAAATTTTAAGTCAAATTTGAGGTAATGTTTTTAATAAAGGAAATGTTGGATAGCAAAAATCACCTTTGAAGATTGTCATGATGTCTTATTGTATTTTTATCTTAACTTACATTTTGCCACATTTACACTTGTGCCTCTCTTAAAATATGAAATGGATCCAATTCGTGTTCAGTTAAATTAATTGAATACAGAAAAACTAGCTAATATTGTGGAGTACTGTATGCAATTGACCAATATCGGAATCGGCCGATAGTTGTTTGTTAAAATCGTTATCGGCCCAAAAATCCTATCGGTGCATATACGTGATGGAGAGAGAGAGAGTTCGACACCTGGCTGACAGCGACCAGCGGCTCTTTATCCTGAACAAGCATCTTTGCGAACTGAAGACCCTGATCAGGAGCAGCTCTCATGACGCCCCTCAGCAACATCACCCAATCCGGAGAATATCCCACCTTGACCAAAAAACACCAGTCACATCCAGCATAGGTCACAGATGAGGGTGGTTTGAAACACGCCGTTACCTTTTTAACGTAAAGAATGATCTTCTTAAACTCTCCTGTTTCTGCAAAGCACTGAATGACTTTACCAGGAACGTTTGCTCGCAGATAAACGCTGAGCGCCAGAGTGACGTCGGCGGTCTTCACCGAATCACCCAACTCCTCTGAACACTCCAGCTGCAGGGCATCATGGGACACAAATGACCAGTTCAGGAAAAGCTGCTCACCATCTAAACAATCGTAGAAAGCGTTTTCAAACCTTCTCTCCCTTCAGCCATTTCTCCAACAGCTGGGTTTTGCCCTGTTCCACCACTGGCCGGCAGAGCTCCAGCGATTCCAGTTTATTCAGCTGCCCGCGGTCCAACAGAACCCCGAAATACTGCAGCAGCGGAGATGCCTTGCCACCCTGAGCCGGCGCCGACTGGAACCTGCGGATGGTCTCTGCGGTACGTAGGATCCCCTGAGTGATGTCACACACAGAATTCAGTGAGAGACCTTTATGACCTGGATGCAGATGCTGGTGTGTGTGAGTTATTTACCCTGGGAGCTGACGCAGCGACTCGAGCTGCCTCAGTGTAGTCGCCCTGAGAGAAGAGAGTGTTGAACTTGTGTATGAGGAGCTCCTCAGCTCCAGACAGATCACTGCGTAACGCCATCCGCAAAGCCAGCTCGGGATTCTGAAGCACGCGGGTCACATAGTTCACAATGTTCTCCTCTTCGACACACACCGACAAAACCTGAAACACATAAACACGCACACGCACGCAGATCAAGGTTAGTATTACGAAACAACACCACTAAAACTATTCAAACATTTCTGATAAATTCAAATAAAATAACGGGCTAAATATTATTTGAAAATTGAAAATTGGAAAACTGAAAATTAGACATGTCGCCTCAGCAAAAACTGAAATAAGTGAAGGTTGAGGGACTAGAATTATAATTGAAAATATGTAAAGTAATAACTATCAATAAACTGAAATAAAATGTAATTACACTAACATACCAAGAAAAACAATAAACAATTAAATAAAGAAATGACAAAAGTACAAAAATTATTATTAAAATGAATGCGAAAATATACAAATAATTTGGTAATTGCAATATGTACATATGCGTTATTTTGATACTTTCGAATTCTCAATAATTTTATACAAACGTTTATAATCAACTAATGTGATTCAACAACAATATCGGTACAACTACAGTGTGTAGAGTTGAAGTGCCCTGTGAGTATAGAATGAATACAGCGCACGTTTACCTGACCCTTCTTATTGACCCCAATGATTCCAGACGTGCTGTCGTGAGCGGCCGTGACAAATATGGTTTCACCACTGATGCGATTCATGTATATACACACGCCTGACTCCAGATCATACATGTGGAGATAACCATACTTGGTGATGAGGTAGATCACAGCGTGCTTAGGACCGACCTTTGAGAGAGAGCCTACAGTCATGGTGTGAGGACACACGTTTTCCATGCTAAAATAAGTTGAGGACAAAATTGTCACCTGCATGGCCACAGGAAAATCTGTCTGTGCTTCAGGAGGAAAGAACACGTCCACTGCTTTCTTAGCGAAGGGCTGGTTACCTGCCTGAGGTTGACCAACCTCGATGATGTGCAGCTACAACCAGACACAAACACACATCATAACACAACCAAAGCTCTGTTCTAACAGACTAGATTAATGAAGAGTCTGTCACCTTTCCACCAGCGGGACCCCGGACGGCAAAGCAGAAGAGAGTCGACGCATTTGGGTTTCCCTCCAGTTTATAGAGTCCAAACGCCGCCGCGTGACCCTCGAGAGGCTGAGACACTTTACGCTCCACAGAGAACAACTGCATGCCGCCTACCACACGGTTTTGCTGCGGGACACAAAAACACATGTCACAGTATATTCTGTACTTTGATTTTACATTTAAATATACACACATATAAACAAAGTGCCATAATATGAGATTCATCTGCTGAGAATCAATATGGCAAACACACACCTGAGCTGATATACCGATGAGCAGAAGCCATTTCTGCTGGTCGTCTGTTCTGTAGTTGATAATCTGACATCCTGCGAGGCTGGCGTGACGATCAAACATTTTGATTGGCTGAGAGTCTCCCTCCATGCTCCAATGCAAAACGGTCGTGTCCGTAACCAAAGCCATGGTGTTAACAGAGATCCATTTCCAGAAGAGTACGTCCTCCGTCATACTGTGAGATTTCACTTTACTCTTCATCTCGATATTGAAGATCTGTAGCGTGCGTCCGGCTGTGGGCGGAGAGACGGTTGACCTTTGACTTATAGAAATGTGCTGTGAGAAAAGGTAAAGTGTTTGTGTATCTGCACCTTTCAGCGCGATGACTTTGCTGGCCGGGTTCATGATGGCGCTGTCCGCTGTGATTGGCCGGCGGATGGGGTTGGTGGGGTCGCTCAGGTCGATGATGACCACCTGGTTCTGCTCACCCACTTTCTCTCTGATGCAGATGAAGCGGTCCGACTCCATCGTCAGACAGCTGAAGCTGATGCTGGCGGGATTCACTCCCAGCGTCTGCAGCTAGAGCGATGAGAGAGGAAACGCTGAGGAATGTAAAGCATTTTTTGCTAACAGTGATGAAGCATCAGGTGATAAATCTCATCTCTTGTGTGATAGTACAGTACAGAGGCATGAAGGGCTGGGATTCTTCAGAGGTCAGAATCACTGCTGATGACACACAAACACAACACAAACCTGCCGTCTGCCTTCCGGGAACATACACACACACACACACACTAAAAATCTGAGTCAGCACCCGCAACCCTCTCCTCACTCCTCCACATCCGCAGTCCGACACACTCGTCCACAAACGTACAAACAAAATAAATGTAATAAAAAAATAAAAACCAGACAACATTGGTTTGTGCTTTGAATATGTCATTACTTTAGTTATTTGTCACAAACACATCAGGAAAATTGCACTATGATAAAAAAACATCTGTAGGTTTCGGCAAAGGCTGATTCATTATGACAAAAATCATAATCACATATTTTTTGGCAAATATTTAGATCCTGATTACTTAACATGATTGCAGACGTTTCAAACAACTTAGAATAATTATCACATTACCTTGATTATTATTTTAATAACTATAATTTACATAACATTAAACTACGGGTAAAAAACTTATGGACACCCATTCACTTATGTCTTCATATTTGTTCTACGTTTGAGAATAATAATAAACTCATCAAAATGATGAAATAAAACAAAGGGAACTATGGAAATTATGTTGTAACTAATAAATAAATGAAATCATGTTATATTTGACCATATTTGGTGTAGTCACCTTTTGACTAGAATTTACTGAAATGTTTTCCTGTGGCTGAATATTCTGAACATTATGACATTATGAAACTAAATGAAAACAAAATAAAGAAAATGAGATATTATGAAACTAAATGAAAACAAAATAAAGAAAATGAGATATTATGAAACTAAATGAAAACAAAATAAAGAAAATGAGATATTATGAAACTAAATGAAAACTAAATAAAGAATATGAGATATTATGAAACTAAATAAAAAAATAAAAAAATGAGACATTATGAAATTAAATGAAAACAAAATAAGGAAAATTAGATATTATGAAACTAAATGAAAACAAAATAAAGAAAATGAGATATTATGAAACTAAATGAAAACAAAATAAAGAAAATGAGATATTATGAAACTAAATAAAAAAATAAAAAAATGAGACATTATGAAACTAAATGAAAACTAAATAAGGAAAATGTGACATTTTGGTGATTTGATGGTTGTGAAGTGTGTCTGTGGTGACTTACTGTAAACATACTAAAGCTACAGACTGGTTTTGTATGTGTGTGTTGTGTATGACAGGTAACACAACACACACAGTGATACACACACAGGAGAACTCATTTCCTGATGACCTGATAGTCTTCGTCGCTGGTGATGGTACAAACTGACAGCATCCAATCACAGATGCGACTGATGAATGACATGAAACTGATGAGACAGTGATGAGAATCTCTCTCTAATTCTTTCAATATTTCTACTTTCACATGAAAGTACCTACAGATCTTGAACTCAATGAGTGTGTGAAAGCGTGTGGAAGGACAAGCGTCTGTTCCTCATGATGTCTGTGATGTGATTTGTGTTTGCTCTCCTGATAAACACGTTTCCTCTTCCTGCTCATAACTTCATTAGATCACTTTCTATTGTGTTACAGCGCTACATCGCCAGCCAATCACAGGACGGAGAAGAATTACACAGCAGATTTATCCGTGAGATAGACAAATAAATCATTTATCATTACACATGCGGTCACTCCTGATGTCACATTCAGAGTTAAATTATACTCTTAAAATCACAAAAACAAGGTAGAGGAAACAACATTTATGACATGATCAATAAAAAAGTCTTCTTACTAGCCAAACTTTTTCCAAAACTTTCAAGACTAACTTTCCCTATTTTAGTTTTGACGTTTTTATTTATCATCATCTATGGGATTTATTGATAAAACACACACAATACTTTACAGAACAATGTTATATGCATTCTATATATTTCATATATATATTTAAAAAAAAAAAAAAACTTTTAACCACAACTTAAATACAAGTTCAATTAAAAAACAACGCTTCTTTAGGCCCAAAGCCCTCCAGGCTTCAGATTCTTGGCATTCTTTCAACCTGACTGACTGAGTATCTAAAACCACAACGAGACAGCCGCGAGAAGTCAAAGACAGACTGGAGCTTTATAGTTTTGATTCAATAAAACTTACTCCACACGCAAAATACATCGACTGACTTTAGACACGCTTCACATGTGAATGAGACTTGAGCATCTGGTTTCATTTAAACTCCAGATGTCTCTTGAGGAGTTTCAAGAATTCTATCAATGACAAAGATAAACAAATAAAAGCGCCTGTGAAGAGATGAAGCCGAGAGAGAGAACAAGACACACGTGAGATCTCAGATGAAGTGTCAGACGGAAGAGAATATTATGTGTTAAAGAGGTGTAGAATGAAACTTCATTAGCGTTTGGCACTGCGCTGAGACTCTGTGAACACGCACACAAAACACTGGCCCATTGTTTCCAAGAGAGATCCCACCACGGACAAGACAACACGATTCAGTGCAGGAGACGGTATGTGTGGTCCAGACAAGACTTCTGTACAATGACCGCCGGATCTGCTGGGAGAAAATCCGCTTTACTGGAAACATGAGTCACTTAAGAAAAACCTCAGAACATTCTGACAGTCTTCTCTTCTTCTGAACCGATGTCTGCTTTATCAGGAAAATTAGTCATGTTATCATCAATACTGATGTTTTCTATTAGTCCCTATTGATCTATAATTATATAAACAACACATCAGACAGCGTCTGCAACACATAACAATCACAGCACATTATAAACCACAAAGCAACACCAAGACTGGCAACTTTCAAAAAAATATCAACCTCATAGAAGAAATGAAAACAATCCTCATAATATAACTTAAAGCATTACTTTAAAAGGTTAATAGTCAGAATCGATGCCAAAGATTCATTTAAAGGGACAGTTCACCCAGAATAATGTCATCATTTACTCGCCCTCAGATTGTTCAAAACCTGTATTAATGTCTGCTGAACACACAGGAAGATATCTGGAAGAATGTCAAATATCACCCCCTCCTCCCGTGGACTCCCATAGTATATTTTCTCAACTATAGTATAGTAAATGGTGGGTGAGGTCTGACATTCCAAACGTGTTCCCGTGTGTTCAGCAAAACAAAGAAATGTTTACCGCTTTGGAACAATCTTGACAGTTTTGGGTGCACTGTCCCTTTAAAACAGGTGACAAACACAACTCAAAACAAACACAAGTAGGCTTTCTCATTTAAAGAGTTTAAGTTGTGAAAATAAGATCATGTAGAGCTGTGTCTGAACTACACAGAGGACAAACATTATAATGTGAAGAGTCATTCAGACATTATTAACACTTTCATCATCACAACAGTAACTTCAGCTGAGCTGTCATTTTAATGTAGGACAATATGATGTGTTTAGCACGTAAAATATACACTTTACAAATTCATTTTTTAAGTATTTAACCAATATAACGAAAAGCCCGGATAAAGTTCATATTCGTGGTAAAAATAACAAATATGTATTATTTTGTTCACAATCACACCGCATCTTTGTACGCTAACATGTCTTTTAAATGTCATTCAACTATCTGACTTGTGCGCGCGGGCGAGGCCGCAGTCAGTTGCGTGTTTACAGTTTCTGTGCGCGAGGCTTGACGGGCGGAATCCCGCAAATCGTGCGCGTGTCTGTGTGCGGTTTTACCTGCAGATGCTCCTGGAAGCGGATGGGCAGAATCTGCGCCATTTTCCACCGCCGCGAGCCGGACAAACCGGTGACGAGGAAGATGAAGAGTTGTGTGACTGACTGCGCTCGGGCCCGTAAGATCGAGTCTCGCTCGCTCTCTCTCTCTCTCTCTCTCTCTCTCTCTGTGTGTTTCTATCTGTCTCTCACCTTCTCTCAGTCTCTGTCTCGAGCTGCGGGACGGACTCCTCCGCGCGGGGAAGTAGGTCCGAGCGCGCGCAACGACACGAGAGCTGAAGTCCCGCAGGCGACGCAGACGCTGTTAAGACGCTAAATGCGTTATTACGTACACAAATAAATGAGTTTGCAGAGGAATGAAGTGTCTGCTGGTGTGTTCCGTGTCTCAGCCCCCCGCTGAGAGAAACATGTGTCAGCAGAACCCCCCTCACACCCACCAACCACACACACTGGGGTCTATTTCTGCACACTGAGGTCAACACCAACACAACACACTCAATAACAACAACGACATTACACTGAACTGTATAACACAACAGGCATTTCACACCAAAAGCTACTTGTGTAATATTGTATTATATTGTGATGTTACATTTTAAAATAGTGCTTTATATAATACAATACATAATATATCATATATAATATATAATATTAAATAAATAAATAAATAATATATAACAAAACATAATATAATATATGATATAAAATATATAATATAATAGATATATAATATAATATAACAAAACATAATACACACACCTAAAGGATTATTATGAACACCTGATCAATTTCTCATTAATGTTATTATGGTGGTGGTGTAATGGTGTGGGGGATGTTTTCTTGGCACACTTTAGGCCCCTTAGTGCCAATTGGGCATCGTTTAAATGCCACGGCCTACCTGAGCATTGTTTCTGACCATGTCCATCCCTTTATGACCACCATGTACACATCCTCTGATGACTACTTCCAGCAGGATAATGCACCATGTCACAAAGCTCCAATCATTTCAAATTGGTTTCTTGAACATGACAATGAGTTCACTGTACTAAAATGGCCCCCACAGTCACCAGATCTCAACCCAATAGAGCATCTTTGGGATGTGGTGGAACGGGAGCTTCGTGCATCCCACAAATCTTCATCAACTGCAAGATGCTATCCTATTAATATGGGCCAACATTTCTAAAGAATGCTTTCAGCACCTTGTTGAATCAATGCCACGTAGAATTAAGGCAGCTCTGAAGGCCAAAGGGGGTAAAACACAGTATTAGTATGGCGTTCCTAATAATCCTTTAGGTGAGTGTAGAACGTAATATGATATAATATTGCATAATATTATAATATAATATAAAATTATATAATATAACATAGCATAATATTATAATATAATATAAATTCACCCTAACCATGTATTATGTTATGAGTAAATGTAGTTACAAATAAAAACAACAGTCATCAAAATCTTTTGTCATTTCTATTTTTCTTTTATTTAAACAATTTTACACCAACATCATATTTATATATAACTGTCAGTAAAGCTAATGAACACTACATAGCTCATGGTAAGTACTAAACATAAAGCACTAAATGAAGTATGCATTACAAACAAAATCTTATAAATAATTGAGTGTTTTTAAAGCATACTGTACATATATTTGTGTGTGTTAGGGTCAGAGCGGAGAGAGACGGCGAGAGAGCTGCATTAGGGCCGTACGGGGTGCGAGAGGTACGTGGTGTGTTTGGACTGAGTCTTACGATCAATCAGCAGAATGGGATTCTGCATATGATGTGAGATCATCTCCTGCAAACTGCTGAAAAGCTGAAAGAGAGACACAGATGATTTACAGATCAAGGGTATTGTGCGGTGACGGCACATTCAGAATCTGCATCTTTTCTTTAAAACAATATTAACAATTCAAATTTGGAAAAATAATAAGAAAAGAAAATCATTCTTTTTCACACTGCTGTGATTGTACAGAATAAAGTGTAAATAGAGACAAGGTGAAGCGAGAGGCTCCTCTCATCTACCTCTTCGGTCTTCTTGCCCTCTTTCCCCAGAGCGTAGAACTGTGAGTCCTCTAGAAGGCGCACAGGGATGTTATAGACCGTATGATGATAGAGGACCACCAGCGTGTATGGTTGACATCCGCTCTGTGAACTACTGCACCTGACCAGAAACGTGCCATCCTGCATGAAAACATCATCTGTTGTCACTAAGCATATTTTTCCTAAGCATAAAAATCACAGAGACCACAAAAAATAACAACCTGATATTGGGATTAGAGTTAATCTTTAGCACAAAATTACATAATCAATTATATTTAGTTTCTTTTCTGAACAATAGGAATATACAGGCATTTTTTTAACTGTAGGTGGCAGGCTAAACACAATGTAAATCACAAATATAAACACACAAACCTTTTTCATCCTGAAAACTGTTTCCTCTGCAGTTTTGCGTTCACAAACCCCAGCAAACCACGGCCTGTCCTGAAGCCCCGCCTCCTGCTCAATGTAACAAATCAGCAGCCAATCAGTGACATCACAAGTGAACATCTTCACATAGTAGAAATCACGATCAACAAACACATTTAAAGGCGGGGTGTCCGATTTCTGAATTACGCTAGTTTAGACCATGTCGGCCGAGTACCAAAACAAACTTTTAGCCAATCAGCAGTCAGGTGCACATTGCACAGGACGGACATTGGTCGAGACGAGCGCTGACGAAAGAGAAAGATGAGGGTAGGAGTGTGTCAACAACGGCAAGAGAAATCGGATACCCCGCCTTTAACTCTTTAAATTGTTCTTGAAAATGAGTACCTGTGCAAACGATTGAGTCACAGGCTTTATTCCAAAAGAGGGCGCTGAAATCACACAAACTATTGTTGATACAAAGATTATAACATTTATTTATTTATTTTCACATTAAATCCAAAGGTGAGCAGCTGTGGCGCCGGAAAAAAACAAGAGTATTTGTGTTTAATAAGAGTATTTGTCAATTATATACAGATACTTTTATGTAAATGTTCAGTCCATTTCTGTAATTTGACATTTTTTTTTACATTTTTAACCATATTTTAAATATACGGGAATAATCTGTATAAAAAACAAATTTGCAGTCTATTTCTGTAATTTGATTTGATATTTTAAATATACGGGAAAAATCTGTAAAATAAAACAAATTCACAGTTTATTTCTGAAGCAGATATTTTTGTCCAGTTTTTTTCAAAATTACGGAAAAAACTGTCAAATAAAACTGGAATATTCTGTAAAATTACAGTTTTTTTTAAAGTTTAGCAACATTGATTTTGTTTTTCTCCAACGAAATTCTGTATAGAAAGTGAAAGCCTGTTAACAAAGGAAGGATTGTGGATGTGAAATATAAACACTCAGAGAATGTCTTTGATTTTTGAATTTCACTAAACTATTGCTGATAGAGTCTGTTTTAAAAGAGGAAAAATAAACCTGCATCATGGACGAGAGAAAAAGCACACCGTTTTTGAATGACTGGATGCTTTGTAGGACTTCTATGAAAATATACAAACCAGAAGCAAAAATACCCAACGAATGGAGAAGGGAAGACTCTTCATAGAACATAAAATTACTACTTTATTTTATTTGTTAGAAAAGGGAAATGGCCGGACTATGATAAAACAATGCACTTAAAATAATCATAATCCTATATAAACTTTAAGAGAGACCTCACGTGGCTATTTAAACCAGCCAATTTTTGTTGAAACTCATGTTAAGGTTGACATTTGCATGGAATTGCCCAAAAAGTTTTTAATATCAGCTTATAATGGTAATAACTGACAAATTAATGACATCTTGATCATTATAGAAGGTCACAGACATACAGTGAATGAATAAACGTTCTGACCTGACTCTTGAGATGAAGGTATAGAAGGACTGAAAACACACAGAACATCATTAACTACATTCGTGTGGCCGTCAAATATAGATCATCTCCAACAAACAGCATGAACTCCACAGGCTGTGAATTCGGTTCTATCACAAATTCTGGAAAGTTTCACACACACCTGGGTTTGGGTTCTTTGGGGATGGGGGTGGGAGGGATGGGTTTATGGGCTGGTTTAGGGGGGGACAGCTGGCCTGAAAGCGAGGAACGTCTGACCTCAGCTGGAAGAACTGAAAATCACAATACAAGATCTATCACACCTCTTCATATTCTTACACAAATATGACAAAACTGTAGCACAAATTAGAATGTGACATAATAATTTGTAATATTTGTAAAGAAATCACATAGCCTTTGATCACTTTGTCATAGAATTATTATCAGTAAAAATGAAGATTGCTCTTCATCTGAATGCCCCAAAATTGTCCTGTGCCGACTCACTGCTGAAGTGGACCAGGAGAAACTTACCTTTATTCAGACTTTCTCCGCTCAGAAGTGAACTCTAAGAAAAAGCCACAAACAAATCGTCTCTAAAATGTTCATTCGGGAATGTTTAAATGTGTGATGTCAGTGTCACGTACAGATTTGGCTCCTGGAACAGGTGGTTTCATGCTAGAAAAAAACACAACATGATAAACTGTGTGATTCATGACTCATAAACGTGTGTGTGTGGTTACATGTCTACATGTGACAGGCTTACATCGATGCTGGAGGGTCTCGTCCGAGGCTTTTAGGAGGCACTGGTGACTTGCGAGCAGAGCTTCGGGCCGGAGAAGGACAATCTACACACAAAAACAACATGCGTGTCCATTACTAACACAAATATGATCCGTGTCATCAGTGATGTATGGGAAGCACAGACCTGCAACCGGCTCCAGATACGTGTCATCCTCCTAAAAAACACCACGAAACAAACAGGCTTTTGAAATCGGAAAATAATTGAAGTCATCATAGGTCTTCAGAAAACAGTCACGCTCACCTGTCCTTCATTCGGGTCCAAATAAACGTCTAGAAGAGTTAAAGTTAAAAGGTAAATCAAAGTGCAGCAGGTCATCATCAACAAAATAAATGACATAGAAACACAATGAGAGTTTGATGATCGTTGTTTTTAAATCACCTTCATCGTGTTGTGGGACCAGTGAGGGTCTTGTGGGTTTCTTTGCTGGAGACTTTTTACCAGGTTTGTCCTTACGTATCACTTCAGGAGCTGATGACAAAATATTCAATCAAATATATACAGACATTGACTGATACAGTATACTGATGTAATTTGGGGATGTGTGACAGACATTTATATACATTTGTGACCCTGGATAACAAAACCAGTCTTAGGCCCAATTCACATTTCGCGTCTAAAACCGTGCAGAAAACGCTGCGACTCTTTCTCTCTTCAAATGATCCTAGAAAATAACGAATATGCTTGCGGAAAAGAGGCGTAATGTGAATTGGGCCTTATGGGTAAATTTTTTGAGAAACTGAGATTTAAGCATCATCTGAAAGCTGAATATGCTTTCCATTGTTGTTAGGTTTGTTAGGATAGGACAATTTTTGGTTGAGATACAACTATTTGAAAATCTGAAATCCGAGGGTGCAAAAAGTTTTAAATATTATTATATTTAGAAAAAAAACGACTTTTTCCATTCCATTCCATTTTCTTCCGCTTATCCGAACTACCTCGGGTCACGGGGAGCCTGCGCCTATCTCAGGAGTCATCGGGCATCAAGGCAGGATACACCCTGGATGGAGTGCCAACCCATCGCAGGGCACACACACTCACTCATTCACGCACTCACACCCTACGGACAATTTTTCCAGAGATGCCAATCAACCTACCATGCATGTCTTTGGACCAGGGGAGGAAACCGGAGTACCTGGAGGAAACCCCCGAGGCACGGGGAGAACATGCAAACTCCACACACACAAGTCGGAAGCGGGAATCGAACCCCCAAACCTGGAGGTGTGAGGCGAACGTGCTAACCACTAAGCCCCCCTCGGTTTTATATTTTGCAATATAATGCCCATTCACGAGAGCTTTCTCTGGTGTTTAGCACCACACCTGCAGATGGCGCTGTTCTAGTAGTGCTTCTGACAAAGTCAAGTTTATGGTCAAGTCGCCCAGAGAATCCTCAAACAAACTGTGAACTCATGTCCAGAGCTGTGTCTCAGACCGCTCCCTATCTCCTATATAGAGCACTTTATAAGGTATCCGCCATTTTGTAGTGAACTACTTCATTTGTTCACTCTTTTTTACCCATAATCCACTCTGATTTAGAGTGCACATCCGATGTACACTCACTCATTCACTATTTTCCATGATACAACACAAGATGATCACTTGATTAGAATCATCTGGAGGACACTGACCATTAATGTCACGAATGTATGATTAAGCATGCTGTTTGTTATTGTTGAGAGTTATTTTCTGCTTTTAAATAAAATAGAGATAAACGTGACAAATTAAAGTGAATATGAATTCGAGAATTTTATAAAACATCCCACAAAGCCACACTGGTGTGATATACAGGAATCTTTATGTTTATGACAAATGTCTGCAACAGTACTGTCAGGCGCAGGCTTCATACGTCAGTGTCCGAAATCACTCATTTTCGCTCACGTCTTCCCCATATAGTGCACTCATATGTCATTCCTCACGGCTCTCGTCCCGCCTTGCTCGTCACAATGTGTTTCAATGAAATATGACGTTGTGTTCTGGAAAGTTTCATGACAGTACATCTTGAATCCTTTTCTGTTGTGGACATATAAGGCAACCGATCATAAAACAACTATTTTGTGGGTTTCTGTGTAAGAGTGAAAATCGTATTATTGAAGCTGTACTTTATAATGTCTTGGAACAAGTGAAACAAGTTGCTCCCTCTTTATTCAGGTGCCTAACAGCCGTCAAAACCAGCATTGTCAGAGGTTGATATAAAAACATGAAGAACTATCTCTGGTCCGCTCACAATGGGATGGGAGTATAGGATGCTGAACTGAATAGCACTTTATCTGTGCTCAGGTTCTGAGTAGATGGATTTATCTACATCATCCATCTATCTTAATCCATTCATGTATCCATATACATATCATATATTAAATAATCTTCTGATTATAAGAAGAATTCTACCTTTTTCAATTTTGCTTTATGCACTGCATTCATTTCAGGGGATCCAGTTAACATTTGTATTATTTTATGCTTGATGAATACAACTTTTCTTACATTTTATTGCTTTTGTGTCATTATTTTGGAGGGCAGAAAGGTGGATGTCAAGTTGTGACATTATTCTGATTTGCATTTTTGACCTGTTTTTTGACGTTATTGTTTAATGTCAAGCTGACATTCAGGTTTCACGTCATTCTGATTTGCATTTTTGACATTTTTTTTGATGTCACTATTTAATAACAATTTGAAGTCTTTTTAACGTCTAGATCCCAGCTGGGGAAGTTTGTAGTGTTTCTGGTTATATTTTATATATTATTAGCAATTTAGCTGCTTCCACTCACAAAAAGACATATTTACGTCAGGAAATTTACAAAATATCTTCATGGAACATGATCCTTACTTAATAACCTAATGATTTTTGGAATAAAATAAAATAAAATGTATTGTTGGCTTTTTCTACAAATATTCCTGTGCTACTTAAAGTCGGCATGAAATTTAAAATGATAATTCTAATTGTGTTACACAGTGGTGAAGTATTTATAAAAAATAATTTATCCGTGCAATTTTTTTCTATTTCATTGCACTTGTAATCTTTAATCAAAAACGGTTACCTTTTAAAAACATTTTTAAACGTTTAATTGCTACTTCCGTTTCATGCCGACTTCAAGACTTTAAATTTCCTGGTCCAGGGTCACATTTGATCTGAATTACAAGTCTACAGGTTTAGAGAAGGTGTCTCAGAGAAATCTCAGAGATAACTAAGATCAAGACAGAGAAAGCTGAGTGAAGTACTTACGTTTGCGATCGTTTGGGTCGACGTAGAACTCCTCTGGATCATGTGGTGGTTCTGCTTTCTAGAAAGAAGACAAAGTTAACAGCGCTCAGAGTTTCACATCTTAAAGGGGTGGTTAACGGTGTTTCATGCAAACTGACTTTACACTGTTAAACAGCCTGACTACTCATGCTTAACATGGTCAACCTGTCAAAAACTATGTATGAAGTAGTATTTCTGAGCTTGATACACTCCCCAAAGGTTCGTATAGGTTTCGTGAGTTTCTTTTTTGCACATGAAAAATTGTTACGTAACAACTTTTCTTAGTCCCTTATTGTGCAATTCTCTCAGAATAGCACGTCCACGGCAAGGCTAAAGAAATAGCCCGTACACGTGTCAACCGACGAGCGATAGGAAGACTCGCTCATCATCAAGATTGGCTGCCCTACATCATGATTGGCTGCGCTGTGGGCCTGCAGCTGCAGCTTGTTACTTTTGCAATAGTGAGAGAAGTTAAGGTACAGTATGTCTATTTGTTCACAGCATTTGGGTGATTAATGTTATATGAACGGAGGATATAATGCTGGATTTGGAGATTGTTTAAAACTGATAGATGGAGCGGTCCCAGCACTAAAAGATGTCGGACATGAACCTTGTTTTATATGTTTTGTTGGCAATGCATAATATAAACAACACAAACTTATAGTGAATAAACAGTTATGCAGGTTATTGTGTGTATCCCCCCACACACCCCCAGGAGGTCGGTTGTTTTCAGAAATAATCGAACAGCTGCATCTTTTATGCACGTGATCGAACTAAATACTCTTCGAAGAGATGAAGTATGCAATACTACTCTATAGGTTCTCAAGATTAATATGAGATTGGCACAAACAGCGCATTCAACGGGACCTTAAAAGCAGTAAAGTGCTGTAACACTGGTGTATTACCATGCTTTTGCCTGCAGGGAGGATCTTGGCCGGACGTGGGGGTGGAGCTGCCTGTCGTTTGGGAGTAACAGGGTTTGGGATTCGGTTTGGATAACCTATGCATGTGTCACACAGACAGAAATTAAAAACAGAAATACAATTTCAAGCAGTATAGAAGAAAACTTCAGACAGACAAACATAAAGGTTACAAGTGAGCTGTACCCAGGTAAACATCTTCCACTTGACGGGGTTGGACATTTATAGTTGGCCGTTCACACGGCGGAGCCTCATATGTATCATCTTCATCATCCTGCAAAAATGTTGTTATATATGGATATTTCTAAAATGTTTGTCTGGTTACATGGTTAAAGGATGAATGACAGACGCATCAGAATGAGGTCATGAAAACGTTTCTGAAATCAGTAATCAAATTATGGGAAGTGATGAGACACATTCTGGTGATACATAAAGGAAGTAAAACAAATAGTGCCGTTCAGCCTTTCATTAAGCATGCGTGTGTGTGTGTGTGTGTTCAATACTTACAAACTCCCCTTCCGGCCAGCCACAACCAGAATTGTTTTCTACTAAATTCCCTGAGTTGAAATCAAGGCAAACAAAACACAAAGAAATAAATCCTGCAGACGAATACAATAGTGTTCTCTTCATACCGTCACTTCTGCGGTACAATACTTCATACATTTATTAACTGAAATGAATGTTATTACGACACCTGTTCGTCTGGGTGGAGCAGGTGGTCCGTTGTGTCTATACCACAGGAAAGACAGGAGATAAATTCAACTTTACCACAAGATTTGACTGAATATGTTTGATGGACATACAAAGACTTTCGTACTTAGATGATTTCAGCTTCCCGAGGAAACTCTAGAAACACAGAAGAAATCATTGGTTGTATCGTGTCTTACTGTACGTCAACGTATTTGTTACAAGACAAATTAATAAAGAAAGATTTGCAGCGCTGTAGAAGAGCAATGCCACTGTTATCTTGCTGCATCCAAAAACAAAAACATTGACAAAGGATAAAATGGTAGATAACGGATAAAATAAAGATTACTAAATGCTGTATTGTTCATGTTAACAAAGGTACTAATGTTAACAAATAAGATACCTCATTATTTTTTTGTTCAACGTGGCAGGAACACAAACGCTTATCTTGGTTAGACAAACACACACGCACACACACAGACAGAAAGGTGAACGGGTCTTTGTCACAAGTGAACAAGCACTTCTCACATAGATCACCTGACCACATGAGAACAGTCATCTGGAGAAAACTCTACTGCACAATTACAAAGTTGAGCACGCTTTGAGACGACTGTGTTCTGCTCCTCACAAGAAAAATCAAACATCTGCTCATCTTGTCTCTTTAAGGAACGACTGATCACTTGTGAGCTTGCTCTTTAGATATGAGATATGGTAACGAAACCAAAAAACAAGCAAGAAAAAGGTAAAGGTTGCCAGTAAAAATAGAATTGTGCTGTAGCTGTGTGACGTAGAGATAAGGGGAACCTGAAACTTATTTTCCGGCTTTTATCAGATCGGTGGTTCTGTTGCAACAGACAGATAACAATGTGACTTTATGTGTGATGCTAATGAAGAGCTGAATCTTCTTTAACAATCTGATATTATAAAGAGTATTTGAGTGGAATATATCAGTATAATTTCACAACAACATTATATTTATGATATGACACACAAACTGACACACATGTTCCGGATTATTCATCTTATGTTTTAAGCTATATAAAGACTAAATGTGTTACCACCACTACCCACAAACAAGCAAAAGTCCATTAACATCTCGAAACCCCTTCATAATAAACAACTTCATATACACACAGCAAGCTTCAAAAAGAATATCTTACAAAAGCTTGTTTGTTTTTAAGTCAATTGAATATATACGAACGTTGAATTTAACCTAATGAATAGCCGCAATAATATGTCATGCATTAAAGAGTACATTACCATGATGCGTGCGGTCTTCAGTTCATCAGGAAAGTTTCTGCTGTGAGGTGTGAATGCAAATCTTCCAGGACTTTGTATGTGAGGCCGGTATGTAGCGTGCAGGAGGTGTGCGTGTTTCTGTGTGTATTTGCATAGCAGGTGGATGGTTAACAACAGAGAGACCTTCAGCGCTCGAACGCTCTGCTCGCCTCTCGTCTGATGATGTCTCATGACCACAGACCGAGCAACGTCAGGAAAGAAGAAGTGCCGAACCTTCAGAGGAACAGACTCTGATTACATGAGACATCAGATTGTGATTCGTACAGATAATAAAACAATAAACGCACAGACAGAGCAGATCAAGATGTGTACTTACATCCGGGACCTGACCACCCTGCCTGTTAGGGCACATCTTGCCATAACTTCCAGCTTAACTTTATCCAACTTATTACACTGACATGAAATTTCGGTTTTGAAATAATTCATTTTCATTTGTAATAAGTTAAAACCTGAGATGAGAAAAATAGCAGTGATACATTAAATATATCAGCAGTACAGGTTGATGAAGATGTCTCACTGTACCCGGGTGAGTGTTATCAGATTTAGGGGTTGTTGTTATCAGAAGATAAAAGAGCTCAGAATGTTGCAACCGGCCAATCAGAGTCAAGCGTTCCAGAGAGCCTATGTAAACTAATTTTTATTTCTTTTAGCAAACATATCTGATCTCATACAAAACTAGCGCAGGCAACTCAATAGTCTTCTCTTCAAACTGCCTGACAGATTTAATACAGATTGTCTTTAAAACGAATTGAACTGATTTGGTCTAAAACAATAAGGACAGTTCCATCATACTTTCGCATCCTTTTGCCATTCCGAACTAATAACTGAAGGTGATGTTTTAACGGAAATGATGGCCGCTTGAGATTAAATCTACACAGCTCTATGAAAACAGCAAAAGGAAAATATCAAGATGTTGAGGTCTAATTTAACAATGTCCATCTCCCCAAAGCGAACAGAACTGAGAGAGACACGCAATCAAAAATGGCAAAAAGCTTTCAACAAAATTAGTTTTTTTTCAAGTTAGTATAAAAATGGATATGACCATATTCACCTCAACCCCAGCATCATTTTGTGAGTATGTGATGTGTGCGTTATTTGATATTAACTGTTGTGTACATCAGAGATGTATCAAAGCGGGGCCATGTCTCATGTCCAACCCAAAACTGTTCCTGTGATGCTTTAGACTCAAAGACTGCTCCCTTCATTACAACACCTCCGGCACATCACAGGTCATATCTTTGGGATCACACATATATTACCAAACCACACAGCTTGTCCTCTCTATACTTTCACCTGAAAGAAAGATTAGAAAACTTTCCTGGAGAGTTGGAATGTTAAAGGATGGATCTTTGTTTAAACAGAATGAAATGAGGCCAGTTGTTTGTTTGTTTGTTAAACTCAGCGGATTTTCAGGGAAATGCTCGGAGGAACTGATTCTGTGCTGTTCTGGGTTCAACGTCACTTAGTTCAGACAGAGGATGCTTCTGTGGCGACATCTGCAAACTGCACGACTGCTGTCCTACTGACTGCAACACTGCATACAGCAAAGAAACTCATAGAGATCGCATCAAAAAGCCGTTTTGTGTGGTATAGAGTCGTGTGTTTTTTTATTTCCAAATTACCGAACATGGCGGCGCCCTCAGAGACAGGTAATGTTAAGGCCACATTTTCCCAGACAGCATTCATTTAAAAATAATGACAGAGAATAAAATCTGTGAATGTTTCAATTAAAAGTTCCCAAATGTCAATTGTTCACACAAGTCAAAACACTCAAAATAAACTCATTCCACTATTTACCTTAAAGGTGTCATGAACTAAGACATACATTTTAACCCGTGCTTTTGTTATATAAAAGGGGATCGTATTCAAGGGAACATCATGGAAGTGTAAGAACTGAAAACATCCTCGTTACTGAAAGTTCGTCTGTTATTGACACCAGGTCCAGCGAACGCCAGGTTCTGGAATGCACCTGTCATTGACAGCTTGAACACCGCCTCCACAGAAGAATATCAACGACTACTTCTCTTGCCACACGGAGTCATTAATTGACTTGCCGACAGTGAGTACAGTGGACAGTCTATTGACAGCCAATGGCGAGTATACAGTACTTTATTTATGCGAATATATACGTATATAATCATTTGAATAAGACAAAGTTCCATCACAATTACCATTCTGTACACAAAATTAGATCTACTGCATAAAAAGACTTGTAAAACATGTACAACACCATGTGTTTAATCCTCATACATGTTATAAACTTTTCTACATATCAAAAAGCCAACTGGAGTCTCTTCTAATGCATCCAAGGTTATTCACATGTGACTCTATCTGTGTTTGCATATAAGAATTTGCAGTTAGCTAAATTTACATTTAGTCATTTAGCAGACACTTTTATCCAAAGTGACTTAGAGAGAGTTCAGGGAGGAATAAGAGATATGTCATACGGGAGCAATAATACAATAGGTGCTAATACAAAGTTACTGGTTTCAACTAAAGCCAGACCACTACCTGTTGAGAGAAAGAGAGAGGGTTAGTATTTGTTTTTACATCATGTGTCTGTCAAGTATTAATAGAAGAAATGGGTTTTAAGTAGTGTTTTGAATGTTGGGAGAGATGTGGTTGACCGGACCGAGTTAGGAAGAATGTTCCACCAGGAAGGAGTTGTGAATAAGAATGAGCGGGAAAGCAATTTACTGCCTTTATGGGAAGGCAATACAAGAGGTGTAGGAATGTAGGAGGGTGTGAAAGTATGCCGGTGCAGATCCAGTGATAGTCCTGTAGGCAAGCATTAGTGACTTGAATCTGATACGGGCTACAACCGGTAGCCAGTGGAGAGAGATGAAAACCGGTGTGACATGAGCCCTTTTAGGCTGTTGAAAGACGTGGCGTGCTGCTGCGTTCTGAACCAGCTAGAGTGGTTTGATAGCCTTTGCAGGAAGACCAGCAAGGAGAGCACTGCAGTAGTCCAACCTTGAGTTCACAAGGGCCTGGACAAGGAGTTGTGCCGCATGCTCAGTGAGATAGGGTCTGATCTTTCTAATGTTGAATGAGGCATATCGGCATGACCGCGTTGTCTATGCAATGTGATCATAAAAGGACAGCGGTTCATTGAATATGACTCAGAGGTTCCTGGCTGTTTTGGAAGGTGTGATTGTGGTTTTGCCAAGTTGGATGGTGAGATCGTGTTGCAGCGTGGGGTGTGCCGGAAACACGAGTAGTTCTGTCTTGGCAGGGTTCAGCTGGAGGTGATGGTCTTTCATCCAAGCTGAGATGTCTTCTAGGCAGACTGTACTGTGAGATGCTACAGTGGTATCGTCTGGTTGAAACAACATGTAAATCTGGGTGTCGTCAGCATAACAGTGATACGAGAAGCCTTGTGCCTGTATGATGGGTCCTAAGGATGTCTTGTATATGGAAAAAAGCAGCGGCCCAAGCACCGATCCCTGAGGGACCCCAGTGATCATGCGCCGAGCAGTGGACAGCGAGCCCCTCCATGATACCATGAAGGATCTGCCGGACAGGTAGGATTCGACGCAGCGAAGAGGAGAGCCTGAGATTCTTAGAGATGACAGGGTTGCTAGTAGTATCTGGTCATTGACAGTGTCGAACGTTGCAGATAAATCAAGAAGAATCAAGACCGAAGATTTAGATACCGCCTTGGCTAGCAGTAGTGCTTCTGTGACCTATAGCAGTTTGCATTTTCTTCAAATTTTACATTATTCTTACTACAAATTCTCCAAGATAATGTGTCTAACTTCCTGTTGTCTGTGTTCTCAGGGTTCTGATTGGCTGAAGGATCATACTGGCATCGTATCACCATGCGATCAAGTCAGAGATCATCTTAAAATTGCGCATGATTTAAAATATTTTAATGTGATTCATTCGAAGTAGAAGTTTAATATTCATGTACTTCAATTGTTTATTGTGGTGCTTCCCAATGTATTTATCAAAACACTACATAGATCACATAATAAATGGACAGATATAAATTCATCACATTAAACATTGGAATCTGTTAAATACAATTCATCTTTATTAGAACGTTGTGTGTGATACATCTTCTTAAGCTTCTTTTTATCTGTTTAAGGGTTATTTCTCATTCCTTCATCACATGCACGCATGGAGAATGGATACTTTAATGTGTGTTGTGTCTTTCACATTCCTGCGTGTTAATACCAAATCTACAGAGTGTAAAGAATTCACTTCAGTCTGAAAATAATCTGGATTTCCCACAGGACAATCTGCTTCAGTTTTCCACAGCAGGTTGTTTGATTTCATTTGTTTGAATGATTATACAGAAACTCCTATAAATGTTTTGACATTTAAAGCGTACATTTGTTTCTAACCTCACCAACGTGATGTTAAGTTTATGTATACTGTACATATATTTTAAAACCCTGCTCACCCAATGAGTCTCATTTCAGGGATCCACATCATTTTAGATGTTCAGTAAGATTATGCTGCATTGGATATTTTCAACACAAGTCTGTGAATTATTTTGATTTCCCGCTTTAGATGGCAAAAGAGGATGAAGCAAACTCTTTATTTTAATACTAAACTTCGGCACGTTATCATTTGTTCTACAGACATAAATGAACACATAGGACGAATGCTAAATGTCTTAATGTTTTATAAAAAGTCAGACAAAATAGTGTACAAGCTTTTATAAAACAATAATTTAGAAATAACTGACAATACATATAGAAAAACAAAAAATGTTAAAAAGTTAAATATTAATTATAAATATTAAAATATTAAAATATTATAATCCTAAATATTAATCCTAAAATCTAAAGCATGTTATACTATTAGATATGGGTTGACAAATATAACAGTTAGAAGTAGGAATCATCTAAATTTTCTAAACCTATAAGTTGTATCAAAACACAAAATAACAAAGTCTCTCTGACCCAGCAGATATTTAGTGTTAAAACATGTTATGAAATCGATTCAACGTCATTATTAGAGTCATAAAAAAAATATATCACACAGCTGAGAACACACGCATTCAGAGGGGCTGTGACAGAGAATTTACATATCGTCAATGTTTATACATGAAGCAAATGTTCCTTCTAAATCCATTTTTATCATTTTCTAACACTAATGGACGATTGGCACGGCTTAGTTTAATGCAGGACTAAGCCTCGGTTGAATTAAGATGTATGTGTCTTTTATATAAAAATGCCTTAGAAAAAGACATTACTGAGGTGCATCTCGAGACAAAACAATGGCACTGCTATATTTTAATATATTTCTTCGCATGTTATATTGAGTAAACACCGGTCAAACATTCATTTTAGTCTGGGACTGGTCTTAAGCCTTGTCTGTGAAACCGGGCCTAAAAGAAAAAGCAGAGCAGGTGCACATCTGAATCAGAGTTCGCACCCAAAGTCATTTCCACAGCGTTGACCTGTACAGTTTATCCAAAATACAAGAATGAAACATGATCCTTCCATTCAAATTTCTCTTCTTGTGTGCAATATGTGCCACATCGACAACATCTGATGATCTGTGATGTTTCCTCATAATGGATGGGTCCTTGACGGCTAGGATCAACCTATCCGGCTGTGAACACGGAGATGTTCTCCATCTCACCGTCATTTCAACAGTCTCCTTGTGTTCACGATGTGTGCTGGTGTCTCAGATAGATCTCATCTTACTGGAGATCCACTTCATGTAGTTTGTGACGCGGGTGTAAACGCCAGGCGTGTCTTTCTTCCCGCAACCGTCACCCCAACTGACCAAACCCATCAACGTCATCCTGCCGTTCCTGGGACACACCAGAGGACCACCAGAATCTCCCTAAAGACAGAAAGCCCGTTAATCACACATGATATACAACAGAAAAAGCTGACAAAAGAACAGTGGGAAGATCACTTCGGCTTTGCCGCAAGGGTTTGTGGGTATGTTTACCCATCACATGTAATACAAGCCGTATGTGTGTTTATTTCTTCTGTCGATAACAAATTGAGGCTGATTAGGAAAGCTTTCCAGGGATCTTCTCCATATAATGCACTTAAATGGGGGGCAGTTGGTTAAGGTCCAAATTTCAGTTTAAACTACTAGAATAATAAACTAGTAAACCATATGTTATTGAATAAAATATTTGTGCAAAATTATTGTTTAAAATGGTCCGTTAAAATCTTTTGAAATCTACGTCAGGTAACCTTTCCTACGTGATTGCGTCATATGGAAATCGTGGAGGTAGTGAAAGCCGTATATTTATGTTTGAAAAGTATTACACATTTTTTTTTCTTGGAAAATGACCAATCGTTTCGCTGGACAACACCCTTATAGGCCATTTTTACAATGACGTCACGTCCGCCTTTTCACAAAGCAATCCTTCATAACATCCATCTTGAAACAAGCAAGAAGAAAAACTTCTTTATTCCCATTGCGGAATTTAACAAGAGAGGAATAAAAACGTATTCAAGGTATTATCCTAGCACCTTCGCTAACACAAAAACAAAACACTTACCTTCATAATCAAACAGGTATTGTTCAACAAAGAATTTGTGTGCTTTATCGATGTTTCATCTTGTCGTAAGCGAAATTTTGTCTGCAAGATGTTGTACGTCAGCTAATCGTATTTGTGGCAGCAGTACACGGGACTTGGTAAACTCCATTCTTAGGCACTAGTGGAAGTAACGCTACACTGCTGCGCGGAGATGCGACGTAATGTGAAAAGGGCCTATTCATCGGCTGGTGACCTGCAGAGCCATTTGAACCTGAGATGAAACGGAAATTTTGATCTGAACCAACAGCCCCCCGTTTAAGTGCATTACATTGAGAAGAACAATGAAAACCATTTGTTTTGGACAGACAGAAAGTGAATTATCGTGAAATTTTCATTTTATGGACAATATGCAAACTGAGCCTGAAAATAGCGTGTTACCTTGCAGGAGTCATCTAAGCCACGCGTGTCTCCCGCACACAGCATGTTAGGAGTGACCAGACGACCAGACAGCTTCTCTGGAACACACTGTTCCTGAGGCCACAGCCGCACGAGACCTCGCTTAATTCTCTCAGAATAAAACGGAGAAACTAGAAGAGACGAAAAGAACATTAGCCTACAAATCCCAACGTGACCCCAGCGTACAGAACACGTGTCAGAACACTCACATTCTTCCTCTTTGCCATAACCAGAGATCTCACACTCCGTCCAGTCGGGTAAAACCAGGTTTGGCTCCGGTAAGCACGCGGGCAGAACCTCGGGAGAGTTTATAGCACAGATACCAGAGTCGCTCTTCAACTTGAGCAGAGCTGAAGACATCATTTATAAAATCATCATCAAAGCAAAGATGTTTTAAAATAAGGCTATTAAGAACGAAGAAAAAGTTTAGGAAAAAACTACCAAATATATCACTGTGGTTAAATGTAATGAAAATCTCAAAGTGAGAATTCTCACCTATATCATGGTCATAGGTTTCATCATCATATCGCTCATGGGTCCAGTATTTCTCCACGTGAAAGATCTGCTCACTGCTGGAGTTCTGAAGTCTGAAGGTTCGACCCATAACCACCTGAAGACGCTTCTCGGAAATCCTGCCAGGAGGGAATCAGATGAGATCACACACTATATCAAATTGCCTATTTAAAGTGACCTGTCACACAAAAATGAGAATTCGTCATTTCAAACCTGTATGAGTTTCTTTCTTTTCCAGAACACAAAAGAAGTTATTTGGAAGAACGTTGATAAACAAACAACACTGAACTCCATTGACTTCCATCGTATGAACAAAACCACTAAGACGTTTCTCCAAATATCTTCTTTTGTGTTCCACTAATGAAAGACTCGCATACAGGCTTTCAACCATGTGAAGGTGAATAAATGGGTGAACTGTTAATCGAGAATTAAAACACAACACACACACACACAGTGATAAAGCCGTGACAGCTACACACCCCTCGAAGCAGTGAGCAGCCGACAGGATCCAGCAGGAGTCGATGAGGACGCCGCCGCACCGATGGATGTAGGAGTTTGCACGTGGCAGATATATGTTAATAGCCACCTGCCACGGCTGCTCTCTGATGTCACTGGCCTGACCTCCTCGTATCCTGAACATGGGCAGAGAGTTTGAAGGGCCTTCCAGACGCTGACCGCAGGAACCTGAGAGAGAGAGAGAGAGAGAGAGATGACGTCACTGAGTGCAGAACTGCAATGACATCATCAGGCACCCGATGACGTCATGCGTGAATGTGTCTCACTGAAATGCCCTTTTTTTACATTAAAAATACAGTTTAAACCAAAAACAAATTTTGTCTGCTTTAGTCGTCCTCATGCCCTTCCAAACCCAGATGACTTTCTGTGCAAGCAGATATCTCATCAGGGATCACAGCAGTTTGACATCACACATGAGACAAAGTTATATGACTTCAGACAGATCTGAATACAGTCAAAAATCTATTTTTCTTTAGTCACGTCAGACCCTATTTACATGGACCGCATTGAAAATTTGAGTGAATTATGTCTCACCCTGACTGTTGAGGGGTGTGGGGGCTCGTGGTCCAAGCGTGGATATTGAAGGTTTCTTTGCTGTGGAGAGACAATCAGACGTTAAACACAAGATATAAGATAAAAGTGCTTTTACTCAAAAATAAACATCATCATCAGGAACTAACTACATTTTAGCAACACATATACCAATTAAATGACTCAAAATCACTGTACAGTAATACAGTAAAATTCCTGCATAATGTTTAGATAACTTTAAGAGAAAGTTCCACTAGCTGACTGTGTGCTGGTCACTCACGACTAATCCGTGGACTGTATTCTTCAGTTTTCATGAAATCATTTCGAAAGACTTACAGCATTTGGGGATATCACACAGTTCCCAGGTCAGCTTGTATTCTTTATACACGTGACACCAGGGGCTGAGGTCACCGTCTGGATTCCTGTGTGTAAGAATGAGAGTCTGTGTCTGTGGATCTGATTATGGGAATAGTGGTTTCAGCTACTGCACGTTTAATAGATAAAGATGTGTATATAGTCAAACAAACATTTCTTCTACATTTATTTGTGTATAGTCTATATTAAAGCAACCGTTGATGCCCTTGGTGCATTCATATATTATTTACTTCATGTTTGTTGTTAGTGTGTACATGTGTGTATAAATGCACATGTGTTTATGTACCTGCAGAAGTTGTGGCTGCCGATGCCCACCTCTCTGGCATCAGATCTCCATGCAGTGAAGACTTTATGAGAGACAGCGGGGGAGTCCCACGGCAAACACTTTAAACCGCTGCGTGTCACAGCTCTCGTCCCTCTGTATGTCTGTCCTGATCTGCGTACACACTCCAGCGTGGGGTCTGACACAAACCAAGACCACACACCATCAATTAACACTTTCAATGAATGTGTATCTATACATGTGTGTGTTTGGCCTTGTTTTTATATCCCGGTGGGGACCTAAACGTGAATGCATTACAATTCATGGCGACTGGTGTCACAGTGGGTACCAAAATTGAAGTCCCCATGGACAAAAAAGCGTATAAATCCTATAGAAGAATATTTTTGGAAATCAACGTTTTCTATGATCTCCAGGTTAAGGGGATAAAATATACAGTTTGTACAGTATAGAAGTAATAATGCCCATGGACTGTCCCCACTGAGATAATATACCAGACGTGTGTGTTTACCTGATAAGCAGCTCGGTAAAGAGCAGAATTCCCATGTGATCTGAGCTCTTTTATAAACATAGCACCATGGTTTAGTATCTCCATCTGGATTCCTGAGAAATGAAATATAATCCAGTTAATGTAAGCAAATGTAAAGCTGCACAATAACCCACGAGAAGTCTCGTGTGACAACCGCAAAAGAAAAACATGTTAGCTCATGTTAGAGTCTGCTCCTAGAGTCTCCCTCAGACATAAAGTGTCTTTTGTTTTTCAATTTTCATGTTATTCAAATTCAGATGAAAATTAAGATCCCGAATGGCACAGACTCACTGTGACCTGGGACTTTTATTTTGGGACTGAGCATAAGTATGTGCATACTACAAACTTTTTCCACCATGATACAAACTGTACATACAGCCTTAATGCAAGTGTCCCGAAATTTCATCCTACCCGTCATATCTTACCAGTCATGCGCACATCAATGTTACGTCATTTTTTTGCGTTATAAAATCATCCTAACGCTATCATATTTATTTAATACTGGTAGTACAATTTGATAGGATATTGCGCTGTAAATTAATCCTAAATGTTTATTTTTTTGATGGTAGGATAATCTGACAAGGTATTCACGATGTAAACTTATTTTGTGTTTATGTTTAGCTGGTTGGATATGAAAATCTGGCAGGGTAGGACAATTCGACAGAACACCGGCAAAATATACCAACATAAAAAAGGAATAACATTAGAGCTATTTTCACGCTTAACTGCCATGGTAACCGCAAGGCCATTGTGGTGATAGAGCAGAGTGCACGTGCGTCTCCCTCGGCCGCTGTCGATCTCACAAATCTCGAGAGCTCAACCCGAAACAGTTTTAATGTCACTAAATTATATGTTGTATATAACATTACTGCTTATCTTTGAAAGACAAGAAGCACTTGGCTGTGTCCACCAAAAGTTTTAGGTTTCTGAAGATGCCAGCGGGGAGTGCTTTATATAGCTATTGCTAGTAACGTTACATAATTTCATGGATAGATTGTTTTATTCAAACATATCAATAGTGTGGTAACTCGGGACCTTCATCTGGTAAACACAAGGGTGCTCAAAGAAATATAAAAAAAAAATGTTCGACTTCAAGCTCTGTGCAAGAGCGATGAGCGTATAAGATCAAGTATCGCGAGAATGATTGAAAAGCAAACAAGAGTGGTCGGCTCTCGCGGTACTTTGATGTCTACGCCGATTCGTCTGCACAGCGCGGGTGAATTGAAACACACGATGGGTCAATGGCGCCGCCATATTGCAAAGGTCAAACTTGCACACAACAGATAGGATGAAACGCATTCCCTGTTCTGTTTAACATGAGACATGTTATTAATTGTAATCTAAAACATTATAAAACCACAGTATTATACACGTGATGGTGTGCAGTGAGTATGTTAACCTGCAGTAGTTGTGATTTCCCAGCCCCAGTGTGTTTGCTTCTGGTCTACTAGCTGTGAACTTCTTTCCCCTCAGTGAGGAGGAATTCCAGTTCACACACTCCAGTCCTGACAAACTGGCAGTCCAGGTGCCACGGTACGCTGACCCTTGACCCCGCGCACATTTCTCCGTTGTGTCTATGAGAAACAGAGATGAATATTGGATACAGTAATAACTATTATAAAGAGGTTGGATATACATTAAGCCACTATCAAAAACAGTTAAAGCAAGTTTGCTGGTGTAAATGAGCAGAATTAGTGACCAACAGCAATATTTCAATCACATTCTTTTTGCTTTTACATACAGTAATGCAATGTCATGCTATAACTTACTGATTTCACACTGGGTGCCGGTAAAGCCTGCTGGACACTGGCATATGAATTGACTGGAGTAAATGGCTTCTTTACACACCCCTCCGTTATAACACTTAGATACAAAACATTCTGCAAAACACAAGAGGAAAAACAACAATTCGCTTTAAGACACTGTGTACTTTTATATCCTCTTGACTGCTATTAAATCCGTTCTAGGAGTATTTTGGGTCTTTCCAAAATATCAGAATAAATTGGATGTAAAGTGGTTTTATTACTGTTCTGTATAATCATTTTATTTTTAAGAAAATAACAACTTTTACAACGATTCATTTAACAAACCGTGGTGAAGTCATAACACTGAGCAATAATTCAAAACGGCACATTTGTTTTCAATTTGTGAAAAAAGTTTGATTTACATCTGCGATTGAGTCACAGGGTGGATTCAATTTTTTGTGGGACGCTCTGTTTTTCACACACAAACACACACACACACACACACACACACACGCACTTAAAGAAAAACACAAACAAAGGAATGTTGGGAATGGATTCAGTAGTTTTTGGTTAGTTGCTGGTTAATTATTATTAACATGTAATTAAAATTGACCCGATTTACTAACTTGTAATTCATCATTGCAAGGATTTAAAAACCCTTCATCAAAATATAAGAACTATAATAAAACTGCATATAAAAAACCTGTATGAATAAATATGAAAAAATTAAATATAATAGCTCTAAACCACATCTGGAATGACTTTTTTATTTTACACCACTGAGCTTTCTTATTTCTGTAATCCCTCCAACCAGCGGTCATAAAGCAGAGGCACTTTTCAACTACATCCTGTCAATTTCTGACAGCGTAAGTCCTGCCCTACACATTTTTATTCATCAAATATCCCGTGTCACACAAATCTCACAAAATTGAAGAATTAGGTCTTAATCGCTTTTTCCTGTTGACATTTATACTTCTTCAAACTGTGATACTGAATGTTTTGTGCAACTAGAGGTATGTATAAACGTGGCTTTATGAAACTCTATTTTGTCAATATTGAGTTTGCGATCACTCACTTTTAACAGGGATCTCATGACACTGTACTCTTCCTCGTGATGTGCAACGGCAGTATTCTACTTTCGGACCCTTCAAGCGCAGCCACGTCGCTCCGCTGCTTCTGGCCGCAGCTGAGTCAGTGTCCACACACACCTCTGACACACACATAAATGGAAACATCATCATTGTGGGCAAACAATGAGCAAATTTAATGACTGAAAGTTTCTTCTAAACATCAGACAACACAACATCTGCCGCCACACAGATGACAAGAAAGAAGTTTTTTTCAGTTTGACATGAAAGAGAACATTCTGGATGAAGGACTGTGAGTCTTTGTTGACCTCTGTTGGCTAAAGCTCTGCTGAGGTCTATTGAATGCTTTCTGGGGGTTTTCTCTTACATTAGCTCCCCCTATAGTCTGCTTCTGGCATCTGCAGTATGTAATGTTTACAGTGTTTAGACACCCAGTAGACTTGTGCAAAATATATCCAGAGCAAACAGTGCGGAATGATGCATGTTCACGTACAGTTTACTAGGATCTGGATGTTTTGCAGGTTTATATATACGACGCTCAGAATAAAAGCAAGAACATAACAAATGTTGCATGTTAAATTTAACTGCATTTGCTTGGATATTTTTCGTTTTGATGAAGTATACTAATAGCACACTTGAATAAACGTCCTTTTTTACGGGATTGTTTATATTTCTTTTACACTGGAAATGGAAGGTCAAGTGCATTGCATTGTGGGATACAATATTCTACACAGGCTGCTCTGTGTATGGGACATTAGCATACTGTGCACATTAACAGTGTGATGGTGTGGTAAGAACAGAGATTAGAGGAGTTACGGAGGTTAAATGTGACAGTTTGACAGGTGAAAGGTCGGATGAAAACTCACCTTTAGTAGATAAACGAGTGCCTCTCTTCTGTCTGTGATGGAGCTCCTGTGAGAACATTCAGAGTATTTTTAAATCCTTATATCATCCATGACAAAAATACAACACAAGACACACACAAAGACAAGACACACACACACACACAATACACACACACACGTACAACACAAGACACACACACATATACATACAACACAAGACACACACACACATATAACACAATACACTCACACAAGATAAACACACCTACAAGACACACGCACACACACCCACACACACACACCCACACAAGACACACTTACTGTGTGAGCCGCAGAACAGAAAGCAGCTGGTAGAAGCAGCAGAAGTTTCAGGAATAAATTCATGTTCTCACGCAGGTCTGGCTGTAAACTCCTGAAACATAACAGGAAAGTGTGTTACATACTTGTACATATATGTGTTTACCCAGAGAAACATGTTATGGCTCAAATGCAAAAGTTTACATAGATCTCCATGAAATGAGAATTCTGACCATTTATTCACCATCATGTTATTTTAAACCTGTGTGATATTAAACACAAAATGATATATTTTGAAGAATGTTGACAATCAAACACTCATTGCATGAACACAAAAACACGGAGGCGTTTCTCTAAATATCTTCTTTTGTGTTCCACTGCAGAAAGACTCACATACAGATTTACAACCACAGGAGAATGAATAAATGATGAGATAATCTTTAGTTTTAAGTCCCTGAGTTCCTTTGCTGCCAGTCTCAATGTGGTTTGGATTAAAGAATGGCGGCCTATAGAATAACTGTTTTGTGTGTATGTGTGAGTTTCTGCTATTTTACCTTATTAAGGGAATTTCACAAGTCTGTCATCATTAAACAAAGGATTCATTCATCCTTTCATTTGACTCCCACTGATAACTGATAAAACCGCACGGGTGAGTGTGTGATGTAATGAAGATACTCTGGGTTTTGTTCTGTTCTTCCATCACGAGATTTGCCCTTTAAATCTAACAACTCACACAATCTGATTCTCACAAATTTTGCATTCTTCAGAAATGATTTCTTATTTTTGAAAACTCTCACAAACTCTTTCGTTTTCGAGCTAAACACACACAGAGCGAGACGCCTGTGCAGAATACTGTACTGTAACGCTGACACAACATACAACATTCCTGCGGCAAATTAATCCAAAGAAACCAGGTCAGCAAAATGAGTCAGTCAAGGACAGACAGACTCGTCTGGTTTGTGTGTGTGTACCCACAAACTTTCCTCCTGAAACACTGTCTGCTCAACAGCCTTACAAAAATTGAACTGATGCAGAAAATACATCCATCACACATAACATCAAGCTTTAGTGAACGGATTTCAAAGTGCTTTCGACTCGCTCGACAGAGTCACCAGAATAAAGACGGACACCCAGAGAAGTTCTCAGGTGTTTGAAGTTTCAGCTCATTCTCAGATGTCTCTGCTTATATCACTTAAAACAGACACAAGTGAGACTGTAATAGTGAAAACACATGAAGAGCTGGAGGTGTAAATGAATGTAGATTGTAGAGATGAAATAATTTGGATTTGGGTAAATTTGATGAGAAATGTTTGAGTTCATATTGAGATGCTTATTAAAGTGTTAGAAGGCTTCGCGTGTGTGTGTGATGTGGTTTTTGTTTGGTTTGTGTGAGCACTGACTCATTTCATCTCAACACACTCTGTTCTCTGTTTTTCTGCAGGCCTGCTGGATGAAACAGCACAATGGATTTTTTTCACGCTACGTTACAGCAGATCTCTTAGAGACGCTGAGGAACTGCAGGACAGCATGCTTTAAACAACATCATTTAAACGTTTTCACTTAATGAACTCAAAACTGCGCCTCTGTCTCCTGAGCTGTCAGAAATGTTTTATGACACACACACAAGACAGATAGTATGTTACATGTTATACACACACACATGCAAAATCAAACGTACAAGCACATAAAGTCACGCACATGCAAATAATGCTGCAGTCAGTTACAGTTTGCATGTTAAAGGCTTCAGACACACAAACCCCTGCAGGAAACATATGGAGACAACTGACAAACAATCACACATGCACACACGGACACACGGACAAACACATGCACACACGGACACACACATGCACACACGGACACACACATGCACACACGGACACACACATGCACACACGGACACACACACACACACAATAGACGTGCACCCCTCCACAACACATACAAAACGCTAACTGACAACAGAATTCAACACAAACAACTAAATTAAATCTTGCTTTCTCTCTATCTCTTTCTTACTTTCTCTCTTTCTTTCATTCGTTCTCTCTCTCTCTCTCTTTCTTTCTTTCTATCGTTCGTTCGTTCGTTCGTTCTGTCTTTCTTTCTCTTTTTCGTTCATTAATTCTTTCTTTGTTCTCTATTTTGGTCTTTCTATCTTTCTTTCTATCGTTCGTTCGTTCTTTCTTTATTTCTTTCTCTTTTTCTTTCATTCATTCTTTCTTCGTTCTCTCTTTTGGTCTTTCTATCTTTCTTTCTTTCTTTCTTCCTTCTTTCCTTCTTTCTTTCTTTCTCTCTCTCTCTCTCTCTCTCTCTCTCTTTCATTCATTCTTTCGTTCGTTCTTTCTATTTGCTTCTTTCGTTCTTTCATTCTGTTCTTCTCTCTTGCCATTTGTCATCATCTGGCTTTGATCAGCATGACACACTCTCACAGTGAGTCACCTTACGCTCTCTCTATCCCCCATGAACCACCAGTTTCTTCAGCAGATTTGCTCTCCTTATTTTCAGCAGTTTAAGAATAAAACACAAAAAAACTAAAAAGAACATACTTGTTTTCAAGATTTAATCTCTAACCGATGCGGTCATCGTGTGCATCTCTTGTTTAAAGAATGTTTACGTTATTTTACTGGTAAGACACAGATCAGGAAAACGTTGTGGGTGAAGCGTTCATTTCATCTGTTTGAACGTGTGTGAAATCTGAACCTGACTTCAGCTGGACAGACAGAACAGAGCAGCATTGTCCAGCAGACACGACAGAAGAATAGAGACTGCAAACACCATGAATGAGAGGAGAAGCTTTTAAAGGAGTAGAGCTGACTCATCGCACGCAGACAGACACACAGATAGACGGCAGAGAGATAGACACGCTGTTCTGAGAATATATCTGCTCTGCATCTGTGCATGTGTCAGTGGTTGATAAACCCACCAGCAGCGGATGAAGAGAAACTGTCTGCCATTTATAAACAAATGACACGTGTTAGAATCTGCTTTCTTTCTCATTTAAACCAACAGACACACAAGCACACACATAAGTGCGTCTGTAAAGAAAAGACAAAGCTAATGCATTAGAGAATAGTCTAAACGTGCTGACCACAGCTGGTCCACACACACAAATTCAACAGAGAGACTCTTTGTGTGTGAACTGTTTTTCACCTGAAATAATGGACACTATGTGCTGTGTTTTACTTCTATTCATCACATTTTGAAGATTATTTAAATCCACTTTTTTAGGTTCTTTCTTCATTATCTCTCATGTCTGTACATAACATGACGTCTGTAGACAGTGCTGAAAAGAAATGGTACGGCCGGGCTGTGCATTCTCCAAAGATAAGAGTTGCTTCATACAGAGTAGGAAGTTATTAAGAGGAAAGAAATTCCTCAACAACTACGTCACGAGGACATGAGTTTATATGCTGAATCTTTCTATGAGAACAGGTTGGACTTTTTTCAGCACAAGAACACTTTTGCGTAGATCTCAACACTCACATACAGTTTATTTACATAAACATTTACACGTAAAGAACTGAACAGTGCGCACCCCCACAATCACATTGTTTCTATAAGTATATACTTTTGCTACATACCACACTACATAGTATATTATAATTTATTTCAAATCTAAATATGTCATACTGTGTTATATGTCATATGACCAACGTGGGTTACACCTAGTATACATCTGGGTAACAAGTCATTTTTGGATAATGTTAGCACATGTCCATTATATTAGCGCGCAATCCACACATGATGGTCAAGTGTTGATGTCTAGGTAGGCAGCTGACTATGTGTTTGCACACAACCCTGATACGAACAAGATAAAACATGTTTAAGCATGAAGTAAAGACGCTGTGTGCGTGCTCGCCTTACCTCACAAACCAAGTGCGCGTTCCACTGCAACGTGCGTAAAGATGAGTCTTAATCCACAGTTTCTCTTTCTCTCCCGGCCTCTCTGTGTGCCCTCTGTGTCTGCACTCATGAATCTCAGGATATTTATTCCCGAATCCCGGTTCTTCTGTATGCAGAGGCGTGGAACTGAACCGACGCTGTGAGGGGCGTGGAGAGGAGGAGAGGGACGGACGGCACCTGCTGATGCGCACCAGGAATGTCCGACACGCATGTACTCTAGTCATCTCATATCATATCAGTGATGTAATACCGTGACGTCAACGACGGTTTAAACCATTAACTTACACTTAATAATCTATGAATGATAATGGTTTAACAAATAAAAAAATTGTCTGTAAGTTAAGGTTAGATGAACATTTTATTCAAAAATGAAAATTCTGAAATGATTTACTCCTCTGGTGATGTCAAACCTGGATTTCTTTCTTCTGCTGAACACAATATAAGATATTTAGAAGCATCCTCTTTTTTGATCCATTAGTCTGAATAAAAGATGTGCTTTATTAGAATATTTATTAGAAGACCAAATATGTTAAGCGTCTGTGCTTTCAACCACTAATTTCACATCTACAGACTTATTTTATTGGTATTTCTGTCTGTCGTTGTTTCGTTCTGTATACACTAAACAGCAGCTTTATAGCATTTGTTGAAATAAAAATATTAAATATGATCATGATGTAGCTTTATGATGATACTTAAATGAATCACAAGTGAGACTGAACTATGAAAGATAATTTTTTTTGCATTTTTTTCTGTGTATTGGTTCAGATGTTTATTTTCCTGTTCTTTAACTTGTATAAAGATGCCCAACAGAGGGCAAATTTCCATCAAAGTTCAGCTCACAGGATCATAGAAATGATGAAGCAGTGCTGAATGTTAACTGTAAATCACTTTTAACTAAACATTGTGGGCTATGTAATATGCTGTATGTTGCTTCTGGTGACGATCAGTGTGCTTGTGTCATGTGACTCAAACATGTTTATTATCTGTTTGCACGATAACAGGACGTATTTCAGTAAACACATGATAACAGCAGATGAGGTTAGTATCTTCATCATCTTCATTCTTCAGAAGGACCGTCACACAACATCTGTACGCAGGACCGGACACATTTCTCAGATGTGGCAACATTCTGCATTAAAGCACTTGTTGTGTTTATTCTGCAGTTATGTATTTACTCAATGATCACATGTTTCCAAGGGTCACAAGTGAGTGTTTCTGTAACGTTTAGAAGAACGGTTTAAACGTGACGCAGGTCGAGAGGCCTATTATGTTACTACGGCTATTTAGGGGAACAACAGTTTATTTCCTTTAATTTGGTTCTAAAGAATCAAGTTACCTACTATGTTGACATTCATGGGCTAAAATACGTGATGTGAGCTCAACGGAGAGGCTTTGTTTCCCGTGTAATCTAATCTCTCAGAGATCCAGTCAAGATGTTGTTTTATTTCATGTTGAGCCAAAAGTAAAGTGCCAAAAGTAAGAAAAACAACGCATTGTTTTGAATCAAAACTATTTGAAGAAAGTTCATGGCTGTTTTTCTGTTTTAAATCAAACATCTAACTAATTACCTTGACTTCTGACAATTCTGATACATTTACAGCACCTCTGTGCATAGAAAAAGTTACAGATTTACAAGTCAAAGACAAAAACAAAAAAAGGAAACATGTTTTGGGGATGTAAATCTGTCCTCGGGTTGGGTGGCACCTTCATGTACTCACTGTTTTCAGGAAATTATTTGCTGAAGTGATTCAAGCAGCATGAAGCTGGAAAAGGAAAAGGAAACTCATTGTATTATACACAGCAGACCTGAAGCTCTGAACATATAATTCTATTCATATTGATTTGTATTGTGTTTAGAAAACTTTTCAAAGCTGCTTTACAGAAAAAAACTTTTGCATTTACTAGAATTAACCATAGCATTACAGTATTATTACTGTAGCAAAACTATTAATTGTTACAAAAGTTAAAGGATAAAAACTATTGGAGCGTTTATTACAATTTAACAAGATGCTATACAACAAGTACATGTATAGTATGTGTAGTGTAAGAATGTGAAAACAAATTATAGTGTTATTGTGGCTTTTACTTTAATAAATGTGTAAGCAACTCCGTAATGCCGTGAACGCGCCTCAGAATCCAGTGCTCTTTCTGATGCGCGCTTCCGCGCTGTTGCAGCCTTTACGGTAAATGAAAGTTTCAGGAAGTGAAGAAACTCAACGCGCTTCTGTTTTTCAACACAAATCAATTTTTTTACAGGGATGTGCTGAAGAAGTTTGTATGTCTGTAAACATCACAGGAGTCTGATCTAAGACGAGAGAAAGTGTTTGTTTTCTCGAGGATTACATCACATCAGAACTCAAATCTGAAAGCAAAAGGTAAAACTGACTTTCGATTCATGACAGTCAAATGTGTGCAAATGTCAATTGTGTTTATAAGTCAATATGAACAGGTTTATTGCGCACAATAATCACATTTAAACAGTGTTTACCTCTGAATGCTGTTCTATAATAGAGCAACAGTGGAGAAGTTCAAATCTGATATTGTGTAAATAAATGATCTGCTCATAAAGTGGACACGTTCCACACAACTGATATAAATAGCATTATTTTCAGCACTGTTAAAAAGATGACAAAAATACAATTTTACAGGATTTACATTTCACATTTGCACGACTTTTAAGGTGAAAATGGTTGAGTTCCTGTTTTGTGTTTTGAAATACACACACACTAACACACACACACACACACGTACACACAAACACTTCCTATTATATATGGATCAAATATAGAGAGAGAAGCACAGTAATTAAAGGGATACTTCACCAAAAATGAAAATTCTGTCATCATTTACTCACATTCCAGTTGTTCCAAATGTGTATAAATAAGAAAGATATTTGGAAGAATGCGTATAACCAAACAGATCTCAACACACATTGACTCCCATAATAGGAAAAAAAACAATGCCTTTCAAAAATGCCCAATAACAGTTTGCTATCCTACATTCTTCAAAATATCTTATTTTGTGTTCAACAGAACAAAGCAAATGATAAAGTAATTTTTCCTACTACGGGAGTCAATGGGTGTTGAGATCTGTTTGGTTACAAGCATTCTTCCAAATATCTTTCTCTGTTGTTTATCAGAATCAGAATCAGTTGTCATTTAAACAAATTTGGATCATCTTGAAGGTGAGTAAATGATGACCGAATTTTCATTCTTGTGTAAAGTTTCCCTTTAAAGTCCTTATTCTCCTCCTCAGGGTGTTTATGAGCGGGATCGAGGGCCGTCATGAGTCGTCCGCCCTCCATGCAGTCTCAGATGTGTGGCCCCTGGGAATTGAAGGAACGTTTGGGAACCGGAGGATTCGGGAATGTCACACTCTGGCAAAATAAGGTAGCGGGATGTTGTTTTTCTCTGTCTTGATCAACACCCATTTAAGCACATCACATCCATAAACTTAAACCCTGAACATTCTCTCAAGGTTTTAATTGTTGCATTATATTGGAACTCCACATTTAAAAATGTCACCATCTCTCAAAGGATGTTCATTTATGTTCTGCTCTTTTATATGATGTCACAGTGTGGTGGTCAGTGGTTTCTTTATTAGAGTCACAGCTCTCTTGTGACAAACCCATCCTGCCATCTCTGGAAAATGTATTGAAAGTTTAAATATAGATTTATATAGAAGTTTAACAATGAAAATTGTTCAAGAGAGGAGGAAGAGCATCTACCTGCTAAACTCTGACCCCTGTGTCACTGACATCCTCCTGTGTGACCTCATTACAAGTCACTGCCTGTGACACACACATACGCACACAAACATTTGTACAGAAATGTATTAACTGTGACATTTATGCCTTCTAAAGAATGCTTGAGAAGATTAAACACTAAAGTTTTACAAAAATATTACAGTGCTTATTTTTCCATGAAATATTTACAATAAACAGTGTTTATTGTGAAAAGTTGATCAATGTGGGTCATGCTCTTTTTAAAAACTGTGTTTCCTCATAATCTTCAGTTAAAATCTGAAAATGCACTTCCGTCCTGTAGTGACTATACATCTAAATAAGACCACAGATGTAAATAACCAGACGTCACTCACAGTTGACTATATTGCTCTATGGCTGTGAAAACCACAGGGATTTTAATTCCCGAAAAATGGGATAACCTTTGTTGTTGTCATGTGTTAGCGCAGCAGATAGTGACCAAAAAAGGACCATTTTTTTGGAAGACGACAAACTGTAGGATTTCTGTGAATTAAAATGCACAAACCTGAAGCAATAATACCCAACAAATGAAGAAGGGATGCCTCTTCATAGAACTTAAAACTTTCATTTTAATTTTCATGCGTCAATTCATGATGAATATGTAACGTTATGGATGTGACAATCCTTTAACTAGCACTAAATCATGCACTGAAAATAAAACACATGCTATAAAAACTATAAAAATGTGGATATCTGCGCTGTTTGTATAGTTAAAACCTTTGGTAAAACCATGCATTTGATATTTATGACCATATAAATTATTGCGCGATATTCTAAATTCTTGCTAAATTCTATCTATAGATCCGTCTGTGTACGTATCATATCCAGTACATGATGTGTTCAGATTCACACACCCTGCCACTCACTCTTAGATGGTCAGTGATGACATCACATCCTGTCATTGGGGTGTTGGCACCTGTGTTTCAGAGAAGCGGATGCTGATAGCCAGTCAAAAATCAGCTTGGAAATCCTGTGTCGACATAATGTCTGTGTGATCTGTGTTTAAACTGAAGGATATTGTTTTTGGGTCATTCTTGGGTCAGTTTGAGTTCAAAAAGTAAAAAAAATGTAGTTATCATGCCTAAAATTGAATTATTAGTATCCACTGGCATGATTACATTGTTACCAATAAATAATAATGTGCAGCTTGAATTATAATTATTTTATGTGACTAATTATTTCCAAAGAGTTTTCTGTCATTGGTGTAACAATTCCCATGAAAGGCTAATTTTCCAAAATGATGGCTGAGTCACCTCAAAACTAACATGATGAGGAACACTAAAATCCATACATTACACGGATAAACATGTTTCTTTCCCCAGTAAAAATCCTTCATAATGACACAAACCAAAGCAACAACAATGACGCTTTTTAAAAAAAACACCAAAGATCATCATTTTAAATATAATGTCTAACTTATATTAAGGAAAGGGACACTCACCATGTGTGTGCTTGTACCGAGCGTCTTCTTTGTCAACCTTTGACCTTCTAAGTACTTAATTGCATATTTTTATTCTTTCAAAATAATAATTTCTGTCACCAATAACACCAAATCAAAGGACATATAAATATTTTTAATTATTTGTATTCATAAATAATTATTTTGGTTTGCATATTTATGCATTTATTAGGCCCTCTACTTGTGTTTGAGTGGTTAACTTTATTTAAAAAATGAATGAAAAGGAACTGTTAATACACCGTACAAAAGAGTGTTTTTTTCAAGCACAAATGAAATACATTATAATATAGTACAAAACTATAAAGACTTAAATAACAATCATCATATAAAAGGGCGCTGAGATGCATATTAAAGTATAATGCTAGTAAAGTGTATGGATAGGTTTGTGACCATATTTTGAAAATGACCCTGTGCTCTTTTGTACATCTGTGACGTGTGTGTGGATCGATGTGTAAAGTAAAATATGGGTCTTGATGCAGAACCACTTTTACAAACGGATGCACCCCACACTGACATGAGGATCAAGATCTGAAATTATGTCATCGATATGTGCCATGATGATTGCTTACTCACGACAATGCAACCTCTCTCTCTCTCTATTCCTCAATTTCCTGGTTATGTCATCATTTGTTTAAAATAAATGATCTAAAGGAAGTTTAATAGGAAAGATTAAGAGTGCCAGTGTTCTGCATCATGTGACACAATCAGTATAAACAGCATCATGTGTGTTTTGACAGGATACTAGCGATCAGATTGCCATCAAACAGTGTCGGCAGGAACTCAGTGCCAAAAACAAGGGCAGATGGAGTTTAGAGATACAGATCATGAAGAGGTGAATATAAATCTCATCCAACATTCATTTCAAATGCTTTCTGTTTTTCTGCAAGATGTTCAGCTCACACAGCAGGTGCACACTGAATCACTGAATCATCTGGCTCTCTAAAACACAACAGACATGAGATGTGAAATACGCGGTGAAGGGATGCATGCAGTGGCCTGTGATAGACTTTTGTCCTTGTTGCACAATATTAGTTTAGTTTATAGATTTGTTTTCACATCACGACAGCTGTTTTTCTTAAAGACATCCTCATGACAGCGTCACGGAGAAACTGCTCTTGTTTTCATAGCACTTTTCCATCTTCCACCCACAGAATTAAGTCGATCCTTTCTATGTTTATCATTTTTATATGAAGTCCATTAGGCGACCACGCACAGCTTTCTATTGTCCTTCGGCTATTTTTGCACGTTTTACGAAGAAAAACTCTGAGCAAAACAAAGAATGATGAATTAAGGACACCGCAGCAGTAAAAGTGTGTGGAATATAAAGACGGTGGCATTAAGAGGTTTCTCTGTTTGTCACAACATCTTCACCATCTTTATTTATTTATATGTGAGCATCTGCACGGTTCTGTTCTGAAGATGCTTTCGGAGATATTGTGTCGCAAAATTATTTTGGATTACTTAAAAATACATCATAGAGTTAAATACTATAACTTCTTTTGAAAACATGTGCACCGTGATATAGAGATTGTGTTGGGAGACAACTTTGTGTTTCAGTAAATTTATACTAACAAAATAATTTGGAGACATCGTCACCATCTGTATTCAACTCATCTAAATGTGTCAAATTTGTCAGTCAGTTTTTCTTAAAGGGACAGTTCACCCAAAAATAATTTATTCATTCTTCTGCTGAACACAAATGGAGATATTTGGCAGAATGTCGGTAACCAAACAGATCTCGTCCCCCATTCACTGCCATAGTAGGGAAAATAAATACTATGGGAGTCAATGGGGGATGAGATCTGTTTTCTTACTGACATTCTTCCAAATATCTTGCCTTTCGTGTTGGAATAATCTGGGGGTGAGTAAATGACAACAGAATTCATTTTTGAGTGAAGTGTCACTTGGTATAAAGGGTTGTGTGTAGCGCGACAATGTGATTGTTAAAATTCCACGGGCAGTGTGACATTGTGAGCGTTTCCATGACGCTTCAGTGTTACCCAGCAGTAGTTGTGTGTCGCGAGAAGGCGTGTTGTTCGTCTGAGATTTATAGCCGTCTGTCCCCAGACATGGTCACAACTACAAAAACGCTAAAAACACAACCACCGCAACTTGTTATTTTAAACAGTCATCATCTCTTTACATTTCTCTGCTAAGAAGAAAAGAGTAAATTGGCAGAATCTCAAAAACGCAGTATAGACGAATAACATCATTCGTGGTTTTGTAGACTTCGGATCATTTTAACTCCACTTTTAGTTTCATACCGCTGCAGAATTCCTCAACATGTCACGACAAAAGAAGCTTTTACTATAATAAACCCATTGTTTGTTTTCATAAGGGATGTGGGTGAAATAGTACAAGTGTGTGTTTGTTTTAATAGACATGTTCACAGTTGTGTTTAATTCCAGTGGACACAACGTCTCTGACATTGGTCATAAATTAATGGGTGTTGTTATTGCGATGACCTCTTCATCATCGCCCAAGCTCAGTTATTTCACACATGATAGAAGGCGTGAAGTTATTCTGTTATGGTGCATGCTTTCATTAGAATCACTTTATTGACTTTTTATGAACAAAATTGCATAAGACAGATTTGTTGAGAAACATGTGTGTTTACGAGCAGGGACATGTACGCTGAGTTCTGTGTTTTCATGATGAAGGTTGAATCACATGAATGTTGTGGCAGCGAGAGATGTTCCAGAAGAACTCCAGAAACTGGCCACGAATGATCTTCCGTTACTGGCTATGGAGTACTGTCAGGGGGGAGACCTACGCAAGGTACATCACTTACATGGAAAGAAATGTACATTTAGACATGTACAATACATGTATTAGACATTAAAGAAGCATGAATATGATACAGTCACCTCAGTGTTTCCATTTAATCCATCATTGATTCTTGTTATATGATGAAGCTCACAGTGTTTTGTGTTGGTACAGTATCTGAATCTGCTGGAGAACTGCTGTGGGATGAGAGAGACCGCTGTACTGACACTCATTCAGGACATATGTGAGGAAACAAACATACACACACACACACTAACACACACAGACAGACACACATGTACACACACGCGTGCACCACACACGAACACACAGACACACAGAGACACACAGACACAAACACACACACACACAGACAGACACACACATGTGCACACACACGTGTGCACCACACACGAACACACACAGACACCCACACACATATACACAGACACACACGCACAGACACCCAGACACACACGCAGTCACACACGCACAAACACACAGATAGACACACACACTCATACAGACAGACAGACGCATACACACGCACAGACACACTCACACAGACACAGGCGCACAGACATACACACACACACACACACACACACACAGAAACACGAACACACAGACATACATGCGCACACACACAGACACACGCACACAAAAACACACACAAACACACACAAACACACACATACAGACACACACTTAAATACAGACACATACACAAACATACACGTACAGACACAAACAAGTTTCAAAGTTCTACTGTAGAACATTAAATTCATCAACACATCAAAAAGGAACTTTGTTTCTGAAATACATTAATGAAAGTTTGAGAGTCATGTGTTGAGAGTTGGACAGAGTGACCTGATTTATCATCGGCGGATTAAAGAATACAGGACAAGATATTGAGGTGTTACTGGATACATCGAGTATCCAGTAACACAGTAAGATACAACGAGAATACCATACAGTGAGAGAACATAAACGCACAATTTCTAAATCTAAAATCAAGACATATTTACCCGAGAAGAAAAATGACAAAAGATACAAAGATATTATAGGAATAGTTCACCTGTACCATCATTGACTCACCCTGTTTATCCTGCGTGATTTTCTTTCTTATGCGAAACACAAAAGAGAATATTTTGGAAAAATGTTGGTCCCCATATTGTGTGGACACAAAACTAACGCAAGTCAATGGTGACCAACAGTTTTCTGTTACCAACCTTTTCTTAATATCTTCTTTTGTGCTCTGCAGAAGCAAGAAACTCGTACAGGTTTAAAATGACAAGGCGACGTGTAAATGATGATAAAATGTCCATTTTGAAGGCGAACAATTCCCTTAATCCCCAAAATGAAGTGAGTTTATACTTGAAGCGACAGAGAATAACTGGCGGTGGGGCAAGAAAAAAAAACTAGTTGAAGTGTATGTTGATTTAAGAATGTTTCGATATTCATTCCAGGAAAAAAAGTATAGTAAGAGGAAGTTTTGCAGTAAATGGCGTCTGGATGCTGTTGTGTGTGTTTGAATTTCAGCTGAATTTGTGTCAGTCTTGTAAATGTCACGGTCTAAATCTAGTTCATTATTTTATCCAGATGTGCTCTTAAACATGGTGAGGAGTGTGAATCATTTGTGTTTCTATGTCAGAAACACACACAAAGTGTGGAGTAGACAAGCATTCCTGAGAGAACGAGTGCACTGACTCACTCTGTTATTTCAGGTGACCTTTGACCTTGTAGGCCATAATCACTGTACAGACATTAAAGTGACCTAATGGTTGATTCATCACACACACACACACACACATATCGCCCGTTCAGATTTAAAGACACGTCACACACGCTGTTTAATTCAACATCGTGCTGTGTTTAACTTTCCTGTGAAAATGTGAAACTGGATTTAGTCAGCGACCTCATCCTGTCCTGCTTCATCTCAAGAGCCGTGTTACTCTAGTGAGTTCACTCAAGTGAAGACTAGTGAGAAGTGTGATGGACATTCTCTTGAAATTTCACAATGAAAGCCAACAGATCTGACGTCTTCGGCTCTGCTGATGCGTCTCATTTCTTCTGTTTCAGATCCGACACAACAGTGAGGAGAATGTTATTGCTCAGAGGTCGCTCTTTCTCTTTTAAACGCCATGTCTCTTCTAAAATCGTTTAGGAGAAAAGAGAAAGAAAAGAGAGTGTAATTGTTGAAATACGTGAAGAGTCTGGAGGTGTAAATGAATGTAGATTGTGGAGGTCAAATCATCTGGATTTGAGTAGATCTGATGAGAAATGTTTGAGTTGATATTGAGATCTTCAATCAGATTGATGTTTGTTTGCAGACGAGACAAATCTGAGCTCAGTTTGACACATTGTTGACGTCTCAAACTCTCATGAGTCTTTTGCTCAGACACACATGAGACTTAAAGTGATAGTTCACTCAAAAGTGAAAATTCGGTCATCATTCACATTACCTGTATAAATGATGAACACAGAGAAAGATATTTGGAAGAATGTTCAATTCTGTGACATCATTGACTGCCATCGTTGGAAAAATCAAAGGTGCCCAAGAACTGTTTGTGTTCCTAAATTCTTCAAAAATCTCGTTTTGTGTTCAACAGAGCGAAAAATATACAAAAAAAATAATTCCTTCTATACTACTGGATGACGTCACGGACCTGAAATTTGCGAACATTCTTACAAAAATCTATCTCTGTGTTAACAGAACAAATACATTTATATAGGTCTGAAACTAGCTGAGGACGATTAAAGATGACAGAGTTTTTTCATTTTGGGTGAACTATCCCTTTAAGAACAAGTTTCTATTTGCTCTCCATTTAATCTCATTAACTTCTTCGTAATTGAGATATTAAAGAGATCTCATCTTTGGGGAACAGCTGTGGCACTGATAACAGTAGACGGTCATTTAACAATCCATATGTGAGCTGATAATAAAGAAATCTTTCTCTCTTCAGCCTCTGCGCTCACGTACCTTCATGGGATGAGAATTATTCATCGAGACCTTAAACCAGAAAACATTGTCCTTCAACAGGGAGAGAAGCGGGTGAGAACACATATGTTATAAAAAAACAGACACTGATGCACAGCTCCCTTATATGTTTGTTTTTTTAGTTTGTATTTATGTCATATTATCTGTTTTGCGTGTTATCATTAGATCTCCTAATGCAGAATTTCCTCCCCAGAACATGCGGATTTCATCTCTCCTTGTTGTTTTTTTGTAATGTGGATGAATGTGTCTTATTTCTCTTATAGTTGGTTCATAAGATCATAGATCTGGGTTACGCTAAAGAGTTGGATCAGAGCAGTGTCTGTACGTCTTTCGTCGGGACGCTGCAGTATTTGGTGAGTACACGAGCGGATGTTAGATTTCTCTCTTCTCTCGGCTGTTTTTCAGAGTTTCTCTCTCTCTCTCTGTGTCTCTTTAAGGCTCCTGAGCTGTTGGAACAGCAGAAGTACACGGGCGCTGTGGATTACTGGAGCTTTGGGACGCTGGTGTTCGAGTGTATCACAGGATTCAGACCCTTTCTGCCAACCTGGCAACCCGTTCAGTGGTACATCCATCACATTTATCACTGCACATCCCGTCACATTAAGATCATTTGTGTGTTTACGTAAAGATAAGAACTGAGGAAATGATTTTTAGTTTTGATTTGGTGAATGTGCAGCAGGGCTGGTGTTCTGTGTTTGATTTGGCTGACAGTTATATTCTGTGTTTTTATTAATCTGTCAGCGTGATGTGAAAGAAAAGACCTTGGGGTCCTCGTAAACAACCGTACGGTTCTTACATGTAGAGACAACAGTGATGTTGTTTTTTTAAAGCTTGCATTGCTGTGATTGGCTGTGCTCCAGTATTCTTTGTTAGTAAAATATTTTCGGGAAAATTCAGACTGACACCAGTGCTGATGGGTGTTCTGCAAAATCAACCCAGGTCATTTTGAACTCTTCACCCACCTCTCTCTCTTTCTCTTTCTCTCCATCTCTCTCTCTCCCTCCCTCACTCTATCTATCTATCGATCTATCTATCTCTCTCTACCCCTCGCTCACTCTATCTATATCTCTCTCCCTCTCTCTCTCTCTCTCTCTCTCGCTATGTCTCTCTCTTTAGGCACAGCAAGGTGTCCAAGAAACACGAGAAAGACATTGTTGTTTATGAGGATCTGACGGGAGAGGTTAGATACTGTGAACATCTGCCTCATCCACACAATCTCAACAAGTGAGTCAGGTGGCCGTTTCATTACAGTTTACAGGAAAGATGTGTGAATTTTGCTTTCTGAGTTTGTTGTTTTTGTGTTCAATGTGAAAGTCCGTTAAAGCGGTCCCCATGTTTTACTCACCCGCAAGGCATCCTGACTGAATATGGTTTTCTTCTTGAAGAATAATGCAGTCTGCGTTATAAATCAACATATCATGTTACTTCCCAGTGGTAGAATCGGAGTGAAGGAGTGTTCTTCTGAAGCCAATCGATGCATTTGTTTAAGAGAAATTTCCATATTGACTACCGCTATTATCATTGATGTCTAGCTTCCGTTATCCTTCTGCTGCGTGTGCACACGTGCCAGCTAGGTCACGTCCGTTCTCATAGCACTAAGGGGATTTTTCAATCATAATAATGTGTTTGGTTCAAATTTCTGCGAACCGACACCACGACGGTGAGCAATGTTAAGTGCCTCTAGTGCTTAAACTTCACTTTGCTTTTTTTCATATTTGTTGATGTACATTGAAACGGATCACCTGAAGTGCTTCTTGTTTTTGTTTGTTGACGTTTGGCGAAGTGTTTGAATAATTAGACTCACGCTGTTGATTGTAATCCTAAAAACATCCTGAAGCCAAACACCATTTTTCCCTACGGCGCCGGAAGTAAAAGAGCTGGCAGAGATTTTACCAGAAGGACATCATTGCTCCGTGTGCATATACCCCGTTCTATGCAATCAAACATCAGAAAAATAAGAGTAGATGCTCCAACATTGAATAACTGAATATGTTTATGCTTCAGTTAAAATTTAAAGTTTAAGATGAAACGTTTTTATTTGGGGGGCCTCAAAGCGGTTGCACTTTACACAATGGGGCCGTAAAACAAAAATAGTTTGAGAACTAATGTGTTAATGTGGGGTCTTCAGATTTCAAAAGTTGCGATGTGTATTTTTCGGTCATAACTGCACACTTTTTTGTTTCAGACTGTTAGCCGGTGAACTGGAGCGCTGGTTACAACTGATGCTCCGATGGTCGCCTAAAGAGAGAGGTAAAGATCTGAAACAACAGAGCAAAGAGAGTCAAGACGCACCCAAAGAGACGGAGGAAGATTGTAAAGAAACCTCAGACACAGGAAGAGATCCTCCGAAGGGAACCTGTTTCTGTTTTGATGAATTGAGAAGCATTCTCAATCTGAAGGTATGTCTCAGAAAATCTTGAGAAACGTGTCAATTGATGATGTTATCGCTGATCCATCCGTGTGTCTGTCTCTTCAGCTGGTGCACGTGTTGAACATGACCTCTGCTGAAATATTCACCTACACCGTACAGCCGGATGATGATGTGGCGTCTCTCCAGGAGCGAATCGCACTGGACACTCGCATCCTTCCGGCCAATCAGGAGCTCCTCCTGGAGGCGGGACTCGCACTCGAGCCGCACAATAACATCATGCAGTGTGCTATCGATTATAGCGTATGTTTTCTATTTAAACCATAGTTATTCAAGTTTTATATTTTATATATATATATATATTATTTATTTATTTATCAATAATAATAATAATTATTATTTTTGTATTTAATTTATAGTTAAATTTTACTATTAAAAAAAATATTATATCATATTATATTTTTCATTTTAGTTTAGTTTTAGCAATTTTGCTGTATGCCTTTGTCATTTTATCATTTATTTGTTGATTTGTTGCGTTACTATATAAGATTAATTTAAGTTTTATTTTTGTTTTGGCTTATGATTATAATTTAAGTGCTTTCAACCTATATCACTTTATTTTTGATGCGACATTTCAAATTTTCTTTAAGTTTTTCCAAAAAAATGTAGGTCAATATTTGATCTGATTTTAATGAACAGAAACCTTCTCAATATTGTAATTTTAGTAAAATAACCTTGATTTAAACTTGAAATGATGTCGGGCTGTGAATGTTGAGATTGTGTCGTGTTTGTCAGATGTTGGACACGCGGCGAGCTGAAGAGTCGTTGGTTTTTCTCTTTGATCGTTCCTGCAGCAGTTATGAGCCACAGTTCAGTCCCAGAGTCCTGCCGGAAAACATCCGCTTCATTCGTGAGTGTTTACAACGTTTTATGACATTTCTAGAAATCCTTGAGATCTTACAGAGGTCTCATGAGTGATTCATGTGAACTGTATAAATGAAGTTTGTTTAGCGTACGGATCTGTCATGTGTCATTTAGAGAGCGACAGCAAGCGCACGCTAGCGTACAGCTCTCAGAGACGCACGTTGGGTCAGGCGTGGCACACCATCCGCTCGCTCAGAGAAGACTGGCAGAGACTTCAGCAGGGACAGAAAGTGGCCATGTGAGACACCGCACAACCTTTCTCACATCAGAACGCCTCGTGTGTGTTTCGGGAGGAATGTTTCGTGTTTTTGTCTTCTGACAGTCACGGGTTTGTTCCGTGTGTTCCAGAATGAGTCTTCTCAGACACAATGGAACGCTGTCGAAGCAGAAGAATGAGATGGTGTCCATGCATCAGAGACTTAAAGCCACGCTGGAGTTCTTCAGCACCAGCTTACACATCGACATCGACAAATACCAGGAACAGAGAGCTTCAGGGATCGGTAAAACACGCATTCAACACGAATCCCTGTTAAAAATTTAAATCTTGAAAGGTTTCACAGTCACTTTCGGATGGCTTATCATGTTGGAAATGAAAGCACAGGTACAGCGCTTTGCATTGTGGGACGCCGTGACATTTTGGGCGTGTGTTACGGAATGAACGCTGATCTGATGTGTGTTGATGTTTCAGCATCTGAAAAACTGTTGAGTGTCTGGCGTGAGATGGAACAAACGGCTCTCAACTGCGGACAGGTAAGCGTGTCACGCACATGTGACGTCATACGTGATCACAGGCTTTGAGTTAAGTGTCTCTGCTGTGTGTGCGTGCGTGTCAGACGGAGGATGTGAATAAGTTGGAAGAGGAGATGATGAGCCTACAGACAGACATCGTAGAAATCCAGAGACAGCCGTGGAGGAACGGAGAGGCTTTAGAGACACTGTAATAATCAATCACTGATACCATAAATCAATCATACGCTGCGTTGATGAATAACTCACACTCGCCTCTGTTGTGTTGTGTTGTGTAGTGAAGTGAAAGCGATGGATTTGTTCCGGAAACTGCGAGAGAAGCCCAGAGGTAAGAGACGGAATCCAGATCTTCCGTGGTGAGATGCGTGTGTGACGTGTGTTCTGACGCTCTCTGATGTTTGTGTCCAGAGCAGAGATGTGTTGACGACTGTCAGGAGGTCATTAAACTGGTGGTTCAAGCCATTCAGTTTTATGAGAAGAAGCTACGGGACTTTTACACGCACCTGAGGTTCACTTCTGTGTCTTATTCGAGCAGATATCTCTTTAGAAAAGGTTGTAGATCAGATCTCATGTTGTGTATGTCTGTGTGTGTACAGTAAGACGATGGTGTGTCGTCAGAAGGTTCTGGAGTTGTTGCCGTGTGTGGAGGGGATGGTGAGCGCCATGGCTGAAAGCGAGAAGCAACTTCTTCATCTGCAGGAGAAGAGACAGAAGGAGCTGTGGAACCTGCTCAAAGTGGCCTGTGTAAGACACACGCACACAGCACAAGATACTGTTTCCCACAATGCTTTGTGCTTAATGAACCTCGATATCCATCAGCAATCTCCTCTTTGACTCATTGAGAGAAAATATCTACAGTTTGATATATAAACGGGTGGGCACTACATAGTGTATACTGAGCAGCGTGCAGTGTGTCATGCGGTGTGTTGTGTGTTTTGTATAGAGTAAAGTTCGTAGTCCAGTGAGCGGCAGTCCAGACGGAGGTCGAACGCCACCGGGACCTCTGTCCAACAGACCGCCACATCCCAGCAGCCTCTTCTCTCTGCTCCAGACGTGAGTCTAACCATCACATCACACAATAGAGATGAAATCTGCATTTATAAATGATCATTAAATTTCTGTAAAATGAAATGCCTCAGTCGCGTGACAACTGATTAATGTGTACAAGGATGCAGTTAACCTGACTTTGCATTTGTTTGCATGTTTCCATCACGTGTGTGTTTGTGTGTTTGTGTGTGTAGAGACGAGTCTCATCTTGCAATTGAGGAGAGTAAGTCGTTTGAGAATCGACTGCAGAGTTTAGTACAAGAAACCATTCAGGAGACTGAGACCAGCATGCAGGTAACACACATCCTAACACACACATCCTAACACACACATCCTAACACACACATCCTAACACACACACACACATATCCTAACACACACCCTAACACACACACCCTAACACACACATCCTAACACACACACACACACACCCTAACACACACACCCTAACACACACATCCTAACACACACACACACATCCTAACACATACACCCTAACACACACACCCTAACACACACACCCTAACACACACATCCTAACACACACACACACATCCTAACACATACACCCTAACACACACACCCTAACACACACACCCTAACACACACACACACACACACACACATACATCCTAACACACACACACACACATACATCCTAACACACACACACACATCCTAACACACACACCCTAACACACCCACAACCATACACACACACGTTCACACCCTAGAACACACAAGACACCGTAACACACAAACATACACACACCTTAAAACACGTCTGGTTTATTATCTCCGTGGGGACGATTTGTCTGCAAACTGTATATTTTATCACCTAATCCTAAAGGTTCTTTAAAAACGTTTGGTATTTTTAGATTGTCAAATAATATTGTTCTGCAGTATTTATACGCTTTAGCTCACTTTTGGTTCCCACGGTGACACAAGTCCCCATGAGTTTGTTTGCGTTCAGGTTTAGGTCCCCACCGGGATATAAAAACAAGGCCACATATACACTCACATTCATCATCATTGCTGACATGTGTCTCTTTGATTCTTCTGTCAGATGTTGAGACAGTGGAGCTGGTTGAATGGAGGACAGGATCTGTCTTGAGACACGTGGTGCTCTGCTGTCACCTGCTGGAGGATTCATGACACTGCAGACGATGCTGACTGTTATTTTACTGGAGTTTCTCTCTTTTCTTAAGTTTACCAGTTTATTAGATTTAAGTGTGATATTAGCGCTGAGTTTACAGGTCATGAGTTTGATTCCCAGGGAAAACACATTCTGATAAATGAACTGTAAGGTGTTTTGGATAAAAGCGTCTGCTAAATGAATAATGTTCAATCTGTGCTGATACACAGTTCATGAAATCAGAAGTTATTTCAGCAAAAAAATAACTCAATGTTTTATTCGTATTGTTCATTTTTCAATTTGTTGGAGATAATTGTATCTATTATGTATCTTCTCATTCCCACGATGTACCATCAAACAACAGGTCCTGAATTATATACGGCATTATGACATCGCAGCTGTAAGATTTCTGATGTTTTTATATTAGTCTGTAACTTAATGACATTTATTTAGCTAAGGGGCGTTTGTATTAAAATAAGCACTTTTGTTAAATATTTTGTATAAACAAATATATCAAAGCAGTTTGTTTTTCTTCATGTATTACATTTTAAAAATCACATTTTTAAACATAAACCGTGTTCGGAGAGTTTCTAAAGCAGAAGACAGTTCACACGAGGGTCGACAATCCTCTTTATTTAGTTCCATGACACACAGACTTCTCGTTCTCCATTTGTAACACAAACCTGGACCTTTAGTGAAGAGCACAACTGCAGAGACGCTCATGAACTGTCCGCCGAGATCTCCAGCCCGCAAAACCCAAAACAGAAGCTTAAACAGTTGATCAAAGGATACATTTGGCAATAAATATTATGAAGAATTAAAGATGAATGTGATTGACAGGGTGTTGGTATGTATTCTTTCTTATTTCTCATTAAACACGAAAAAAATATGTATCATACACATCAAAACGACAGGACCGGCTGAATCTGAATATTTAAACACATAGAAATGTCCATTCAAAACAAACGATACGTAACTTCAAAACGTGTGAACATCATTCTTAACTCAGTTTACACCCTGTGAAACAGAAGATGCAGAGATTTGTTGTCATGGTGATGCTATACAGAGGGTGGTTGTTATGGTGATGTTTTGACGGATGGGTGTAGCCCCGGAACATGTGACTGATGTTCTTGTTTCTCACTGGACGGGAGGGTCTTTAAGGTCGAGTTACGGGTGGAAGTAGATGTGTGTCTGAAATCCTGCTGTTGTCTTTTTCTTCACTGCCCGTCGTCTCATCTTCACACATCCAGCTCGAAGCCCATGCCCACCTTGTGCCCACCGGCATTGAAGTTCTTGGCATCGATCAATGCGGACAGAGTGAGTTTCACACCTGCAGAGAGAAATATACAGATTACATCAATAATACACAACTTCTGATTGAAAGTCAAATGAACCTTGAGAGAGGCTTTGGTTACCTGGCCTTAAGCTCTGTGTGTAACCAACTCCAACCAGACTGGCATTGTTTACTTTGGCCTACGGAGACACAGAAGAAATCTCAAATGTGTGGGTTAGGTTGTGTGTGTGTGTGTGTGTGTGCGTGTATTAGGGTCTGTTTATTAGGATGTATGAGTGTGTATTAGGGTGTGTGTTTGTGTTAGGTTTTGGGTGTGTCAGGGTGTAAGTGTGTGTGTGTGTTAGGTTGTGTTTGTGTATTAGTGTGTGTGTATGTGTTTATAAGGGTGTGTGTTTGTGTGTATTAGGTTGTGTGTGCATGTGTGAGAGTTATGCCTTGTTTTTATATCCCGGCGGGGACCTAAACCTGAACACACAACACATGGTGACTTTTGTCACTGTGGGGACCAAAATTGAGATCCCCACGGGCAAAAAAGCTTATAAATCTAAAATTGCAAAATGTTTTCTACAATCTTAAGGTTTAGGACATGAAATATACAGTTTGTACAGTATAAAAATCATTACATTTACACATTTGTCAGACGGTTTTCTCCGAAGCGAACTTACATTGCTTTATACTATACTTTATTTTTGTAATTATGTGTGATCACTGAGATCAAACCCATGACCTTGGTGTAGTTAGCGCCAAGCTCTAACCACTGAGCTACAGGAAAGATGTCCGTACATCTATGGACTGTCCCCACAAAGATAATAAACCAGACGCGTGTGTGTGTGTGTGTGTGTATTTACAGAGATTGAGCAATCTTTGTCCAGCTGGTATTTAGCGGCGATGCCAAAGCGTGTGTTGTTGCTGCCTGCGGTCCACGCCAGATTCACCGCCGTTTCCAACTGACTGTTTACTTTCTGATAGATGGAGCCTCCGAACTCTGTCCATCATTACTACAACACACAACAGCAGAATAACGTTCACAGTTAATGACCAAACATCCTCTATATCACGATTGCTGATGATTATTCGTCCAATAATCACGGTTAATGTCTGTTTTGGGATCTGATAATATGACAACGAATAATAAGTGACCATAACAGAAAAGGCAAGAGAATGAGATAAGAGGTCATGTTACTGCCTTAAGTTGCAGTGATATTTGGAATTAAAACACCTCAAGCGCTTAGCAGTGTTTATTTGTGAATGAAAATCTAAATTAAATCTGTTCATCATAAAGCACATTAAACCATCTTTCGGTCTTCCTCTAAAATTAACCAGAAATTGAACTCATCTTTGTTGAGTAATTCAGGAGACACTCCTAATAGCGTAATGTGCACAATCTTCGCGTTTTTCAGAATAACAGCAGACAACTGTTTACTCTGTTACTGTGACAGCCCTCTTTTCAGCCCTGTTTCATTTTGTAATGTGACATATTTGCACTATTTAAAAAGAGATTTATCTTTAACCTACAGCAATAGTCTTAAAAGTCAATGATTAGTTATTTGGTAACTGGTTAACATTAAAGAGATCGTTCAGCCCGCCAAAAAACTATTTTGTCATCATTTACTCACCCTTTTGTCAGTTCAAACCTGTGTGACGCAAAAGAAGATATTTTGAAGAATGTCGTTAATGTGCCCCCACTCCATTGCATTGGTTTTAGTGCATACAGTGGGCCAGTGCTGTTCGGTTACCAACTGTCTTCAAAATATTTTCTTGTGTGGTCTGCGGCAGAAAGAAAGTCGTAAAGGTTTGAAATGATGACAGAATTATCATTTTTGGGTGAACGATCACTTTAAGCACTTTTAAAACGCTTTGGCAACTTCACATAGAAGGTCACGACAGGGATGTTTGCTTATGAACAGTGTTGGGTAAGTTACTCTGAAAAAGTAATTAATTACTAGTTACTAATTACATATTGAATAGGGTAATTAGATTACTGTCCAAAAAGTATTTCATTATTTATTACTTATTACTCTCTGTACCCTATATGAACTTTGATTAGCTAAGTGATTCAAAATCCTTTAATGTGCACCTAGCCGTGGATTATCCCTTAGATAAAGTCCTCTAATAAACTGACTTAAGTATTACAAATGTGAGAAAGGTTTGTAAAAGCATGCATTTTAAAGTTAGACTTTGAATTTTATTGTATGCATTACAGCGTATTAAATTCAATTACATCCGAAGAGACTGTAATCAAATTACAGAAAAAATAAGAGTAATCCCATTCTTTACGTTTTAAAGGGAAAATTAATTAAATTACAGTAACTAATTACTTAGTAACTAGTTACACACAACACTGATTATGAACACATTTCTTTAGAATATCATGTCATGCACCAGCGATGTTTATGAAGAATGAAAAGTGAGCGTTTTCTTACACATTAGTGTGAAGCTGGAAGTCTCCTGCCTTGTAGCCCAAAGCGAAGTTGTTCTGGGCGAGTTTGGATTTGGCCGTGTCAAAAGCCATCTGATAACCGGCCAACCAGCCTTCATAACCCAGAACCGCCGCGGCGTGGATCGTGGGTCCCGCCAGATCGAAATCTAAATCACAGCCCACGTTCATGTACTCCCGCTTATAGCCCGTCTTCAGCTTAGCGCCCTTCTTTCTAAAGACACCAGACGATAACAGTCAGACGCTTTCTCAAGTTGATACATCAATGAAACACGAGTGAGAAGTCCATCCACTCCTGAGATATAAAAGAGCATCATCTGAGCAATAAGAGGATGTGAGAAGGTAACTCACCCAGTGTTGGGCACAAATGAAGTGTCCAGAGCCAGCTTCAGACCCTTGGCCAGCTGCACAGAAACAGAGCGTCATGTTTGAGATCTTCAGACGGTCTGTGGACGCGAGTCTGTGTGTTGTGAAGACATACCTGATCTTCAAGAGTTACTTCGGTGGTCAAAATGTTGTCGGTGTTCCACTTCTGGTTCAGACTCAAGCCCAGCTCCTTCATTTTGTACTTGGTCTCCAGATTTCCTGCCGCTTTCCCAGTGTCTGTGTTACTGGAGCCGCCGGTGGAGAACTCCTGATACACGAGAGACAGAAATGAAGTTAAAAGGGTAAGAGCACATCGCCTTTAAACTGGAATATGACTCATGGGGTTTTATGAGATGTAGCCCATCATCTCTTTCTTCAAAACATTCACAAGAAGGCCTTGTGGGTCTGAATTTGACCGTCATGTTGGACTTGGATGTTGGATCTTTGCACTAGAGACTTACTTGGTACTTTCGGTCACACTAACAAATCGTTTTTCAACTAATGCAACAGACCCCAGAGGAGCCGAAAAGAACAGGACGATGAGTCTTTGGGTTTACATTTAAGTGATATCAGAGAATGGGTTGAGCACATTCAGCAGTCAGTCTTTAACACAAATCTCAGTCTTACCATCTGACAGCAGCGTTCCAGAGAGAAAGCCGGAGAAGAAGAGATTGTGTGCAGTTAGAGGAATGAAAGATTCAAACATTCACATTCACGTCAGATCACACAAACACTAGGGGCCGGATTCACGAAACCGTGATTCACAATAAGATAAATTATAGGAAGTTCACAATAAAATTTGTAAGTGCGTTTCTCCAACGTTTTACCAAGTTCTCAAATATTTTCTTAAGAAAATCGTAATGTTTTTCGTGAGAATAAAATGAAATTTGCTTTTTTAATGATGACACTCGACTACTTGTGAGGCAAAAGTACATTTATCTATCCTAGAAACTTTATGTAACAAGCTCCTCACATTTTCCTGTATTAACGTGTTATGCGTTTAACGGCATTAACGATCACATGTTAGCTAACGTGTTAGCATTATTATAATATCATATTTATTATTTCACTTTTCTTCAATAATAAATGGAGAAAGCACTCAATTTTAATAATTTAATAATGCAAGCTAAAGTAACGCAGAAAGACCTTCTCGAGATTATATCAATATAAAAATTCCTCAATGGTGAATAAACAATTAAAATGTACAATTCTGGCTCAACACGATACGCGTCACGTGAAACGACTAAATATATGAACAAAACGACTTATGGCCATGCACATTGAGTCCAAATTTTCTGAATTGTCACAACGCATCTCAAAATACTTGCAACAGATGCAGAACCCAGAAAATTGAACTCAGTACAAATGTATTTATGTGTGTAAATGTGATTGACACAAATTGAGGTCGAATTTATTTTTTAACGTGCGGAAATGTCGGACTCAATGTGCAATGGCCTTTACGTTTCAGAATTTCAGTCAACTGTGAGGCTAGCTTAACTTTAAGATGATGTTTATGACAGCTTTTGTTTCGAGAATTTGGATTCTTTTCCAATGTAAGAGAGAGAATGTGAATTATTTTCACTGAATACAAAATATTACTAACTTTTTCCTAAAATTAGAATTAAGAAGAATTTTCTCCTTAAGAAAGTTAAGTGAATCTGAATTTTTTTTAGATTAGATTAGATTCAACTTTATTGTCATTACACATATACAAGTACAGTTTAACGAAATGTAGTTTAGGTCTAACCAGAAGTGCAATTAGCAAGTGCAGGATATACAGTGAATCTGACCCAAATGCAGCCGAGGACTGGAGATCATGAATCACAATTATACATACACGTGTAAAGAAACACACACACATCCTGCGAACCTAAAGTCTGAGTCACACAACTAAAGCAAAATAAAAAAATAAAAATCACACACAAAAATGTGTGTGTGCATGCGTAGCTTCGGTACATTATGAGGACCCACAAGGATGGCCAAATTCATAACAACCTACATTTTGTCTAAAGCAGGAAGGTTTGTGTGATGGTTAGAGGATATACAGTTTGTACAATATAAACATCTTTATGTTAAGTCCCCAAAATGTATACAAACAAACGTGTGTGTTTGTGCATGCGTGTTCCCAAGCATGTTCACAAGTACACATTAATATGAAAAGGATCAAGCATGATGTGTAAAATAATAAATGTAAAAAGGTAGTGTTCCATAAATCATATGGTAATAATGTAATTGATAAAGTATTTCAAGATAATGTAATGACAATAAACCAGAGGTTAAGCACAGCAACATGATAACAGAGTGATAAAATAACTCACAACTCCACTCTGAGACTTAGTCTTCAGGTCTAGTTTAATGGCTCCAAACCCTGAAAAACAGATGTGGATTAAGAGCTCAACATGATTTTACATTCGCATAATAAATGTTTGACAGACGTTGTTTTTTTGTCACATTGTTCAGATGTAAATGAATCACCACCAGTGTTGGGTAAGTTACCCTGAAAAAGAAATTAATTACTAGTTACTCATTACATATTAGATAGTGTAATTAGATTACTGTCCAAATTACTCTGTCCATAAAAGTATTTAGTTACTCATTACTAATTACTTTCTATATCCTACATCAACCTTGATTGGTTAAGTGATTCAAGAATAGACATGAAACGGCTTATTTAATTCATTCAAATAAATAATGTTATTAACCAAAGTATTACAAATGTGAGAATTATACATTAAAGCACAGATTTTAAAGTAAGACTTTGAATTTTGAAGTAAATTACGCTATTGCACACGCATATATTTCAAAGTATTTAGTTTAATTACATAAAAAGTAACTGTATTTAAATGACAGAAAACATATGAGTAATCCCTTACTTTACTTTTTCAAGGGAAAAGTAATTAAATTACAGTAACTAATTACTTAGTAACTAGTTACACCCAACACTGATCACCACTGGATGTGTGTGTACTGTTGTTGTCAACCAACATTTTAAAAACACAACTGATGTGAAGAGGATTGGAATTTTAGTACAACTGAAGCTATCAATGTATAATATTGTGTTTCTCTGTGTGTGTGTGAATATGGAGAGTTTCTATCATGCATTATGATTCCCGTGAGATTTGAGGGAAATGTGTCCCCTTAATCTCGGAGAGATATCTGTGCCCCGACCCATTAGAGAACCGTCTCCTGTCACTGACCGCAGCCGACCATCTGTCCTCAGGTCAGTATTGATTCAGTTAACATCACCATGACAACAACTCGCCGCTGCTCATCCCTATCTATACCTCAAGGGTAATTTACTGTCTGTGATATCAATTTGTGATTGAGCGACTAAGTGGCCGATGCATGATGTGATGGAAATCTTTAATGATTCGTTTGATGATAGTGCTGTGATGTCACTCACCATAGCCTTTGCTGAAGAGATCCTTGGCGGTTTTCCCGAGGTCAGCATATGCAGGAGGGACGGCCATGTTTGCTGAAAGAGAGAGAGAGTCAGTATGTCATATACACACCGGCCACATGTTAACTCGCTTGAATCCCGTCAGCTGTGCTTGAGAGTTAGCTGTGTGACATATTTACAAAACCAGAAACAAATGAATCATTTCATAAAGCAGCAGCTACAATAAGAGATGTTTGAACACTGAACTTGACATTAAAACTGTGCACTTTCTTGAGAAAGCATCTAATGAGGACGAGAACACAAGCAGCGCTAACATCATCATCATCATCATCATCATCATCACAAGTGTTAATGAATGCCGGTTCATTAGCAGCTAATGCTAGCTGTCATCACACAACTACACGTGTGACGTCTACGCACACGCACGCACACACACAATCACTAACACACACGCACGCACGCTCACACACAAACACACTCAGACAAACACATGGGGGCTTCACATGTTCTGCGTTCAGTACAAGTTCAATTTTCTGACATGATGCTGTTTAGCTTATATTAGAAAATAATTTTGACTCCTCGTTTTTATAAAATTAACAAAATATAAATATATTGCATTTACATGAATTAACGTGCATCATAACTCCAGCCATTACAGAAAATATCCATGCTTTAACAAATTACATCCAATGAATATAAAACAGTATGTGAGCTAGTATAGAGAAAAATGAAAAAGTGTGAGAAAAAAACTTATACAAAAAAGAAAGAAAAAATATGAGATCAGTACACAAAAAATGTAAAAAGCTGAGCTTGAGTTGAACACAGAACAGTTTCAGGCAATGACATCAGAGGAACACTGGAGCTTTCAGTTCATTCATGATTCAGCATCACTGACCTCCGTCTGTCTGTCTGACTGTTCATTTGTCTGTCTGTTTCTCTTTCTCCAGTGGCTCTGACATCATCGCTGACCCCTGCTCTCTCTCTCTCTTTCTCTTTCTCTCTCTCTCTCTCTGACTCACCGCAGGTTTTTGGTTTACAGTGATCGCAGCTCTTCACCTGCGTGTGATTCTGTTTCTTCTCCATTCTCTTTGCTCTCTCAGACATGTCTTACAAAGGGTTAAAGTTCACAATTAAACACACACCAGAGTGCACCGACTGCATTCATAACATTATATCTGCCTGCAACGTGCTTCCACGTGTCCCAATCTACCATGGTATCAAACTTGCTCATTTTAGTTTCCTTTTGTTAACTTATGCAAAAAATTTACAAAATTGTATCCAAATATGGCTCACTTTACTAACAGGTGTTGTGCCAGAGAGAGTGTTTACCATGGTAAATTATCACAGGGTCTGCTTTAGGGGAAAGAGGGTACCACTTCTCTCCCATCACTATGGCAACCTCTGAACCCACATCTACCCTAATTACAGGGTCAAATCCCCAGGTGCTGAATAAGCATGTGTAGAGACCCCCATCCCCCCCACCGATCCCCAGACACACGCTCTAAAAATAGTCAAGACAAACTGACACGGCTGTTCCATGTGACGTGAGGCGTTATGAAATGGGAATGTTTTCTTCAACACAGATCTACACACAACCTCCTTAAAGGTGCAGGAAGCCATCTGTTCATGAAAAATCCACAGTATTTAAAAACAAATCTGATCCGCTCACATTCTGTTCAGTACTGCTCATGCGTGTACTGATGTGACTGAAATGTGCCATCAACCGCTGTGTTTTTTAAAACATGAACAAACCTGACTTGCTGTACCTTTTACAGTAAGAGATGTTGTTAGGTTACACCAATAACAGTTTAATGATGACGGATAAATAACGGCCCTCCAGACACAGAGGCCATTAGAGAGAGACGCTCAAGCACATAATCTCAATGATGAAGTGGAGCAAACCAGGTGAGATGTTTGTAAGACAGAGCGAAACATTTTAACCTACCTGGTTTGCCAACAGACACGGCCGAAGAAAAAAGGTATAAGACATATTCACACTGACACTCATACAGATAACATGTGTGTTATCTTCAGCTGGAGGTTACTGTCTGTATGATATGTGTGCGTGTGTTAGAAGAAGCATAACAGAAGTGAGAGAAGGTCAAAGGACATGAAGAATGTATTGCCCGAATGTAATGTCACTGACATGCAGCACCGACTCCCTTTGTGTTCTTTCTGAATTATCCTGACATCTGCTGCTTCACTTTCAGTTAGAAGGTTTCATTCATATTATGTAATTTTATTTCTGATCAACATTTAATTTTACAGTTTCGGACTCTTAATATATTGACATACACGTTTGACACCATCCATGATGCCCTCCCTTAGTTTTTGTAGTTAGTAGATACATAAATGATCCACGGGCTTAGTCCTGGCATTTGCACTATTGGCTGCTGTTTTAGATTATTGCTGTTGACTAAATAAACGGGCTTTGTGTTTTATGAATGTTTAAGATTTCTAGTATTGTCCCAGCACAAGGCGACGACACAACAAAGAAGGTCGCGCAACGCTACGCGATCACTGCGCATGACCGCGCGCACAACGCCCAAATAACATATAACGGGGTCGTTTCGCTTTGAGCTCATTCATGTCAATAACGCGTTTAGCCGAGGACGTATTACAAAAACATCAGGATCAATAATAAAGTGCGCGTTTGTTTATTTCGGACGTCCCGTTGTTCCGCTGATTCTGTATCAATAATCTGCGGAAACATTGTGACATTTAACGCGCAGATCAAAGAGCACCGCGACTCTGCACAGATACAAAGTTTCACGTGCTTTACTTGTCTCTTGTCTGACCTTAGAGTTAGAAGAATAACACAAACAAAATGTCATCTGTAGTCTAGGCTATGCGTTTACAGTGTCCTTGGTGAAACAATTACGCCGATTTGGCGTAAAACAGAGATTAGATGTACATGCTATAATGTGAGTGTCTAAAGCTAGGTGTTTTCCATTAAAGACACAATGTGTGTGACAGTGATTGACTAAGGATCGAGATCTCAATATCACCGACGTGATCTGCGGCCCTAGAAACACACAGTACTGCCTCCAATCTCAAATACAGTGAGTGTCAAAGATGAAACGAGCACCTATCATGTAACATGCATCTTTACACATTTATGGTTTTAGAGTGCATTCGAGTGTTTTCATCGAGCAACATGCATAAGAGTAAAGGAATAAAAGCCTGTCTTACCCTGTCGATGCGCGTGACCGTGTTAATGTTCTTCTGCACAGCGCGAGAGGGCACACTGAAGGAGACATGCACCGCGCATGCGCAATCTGCACTTCTCCTGCCTTATGTAAATAGTAATGATACTTAATTTATATGTTTCTGTGTGGGTCCTATTGTCTCAGTATTTTATAAAATAGACATTAAGCTCGCTTATAATATCAGAATGTCTGTATAGAACAAATGTGCACACCCCTTGTGGAATTTACATGATTTTTAAATGAGGAAGATATCTTAACGTTTAATTTTGCGAATATTTTTATATTTTACATTTACATTTAGGCATTTGGCAGACACTTTTATCCAAAGTGACTTACATTGCTTTATCCTATACATTTTACATTGGTATTTGTAATCCCCTGGTATCGAACCCACAACCTTGCGTTGCTCTTACCACTGAGCTACAGGAAAGATATATTTGGGTACACTCTCGAACTATCTATTTGCACAAAGAAAATAAGATACTCAATTTAAAATAGGCTGGTTGAGAGGTTTCCATAAGGTCGCTGTTTGTTTGCTTTTCCCCCAAATTCTTCACAATAGCCGCTTTTACGTCTGCACGTTTGGGTTCTTCTGCACATTGATTATGATGTTAAAATTCATCTCATCGCCTTAAAACAACTAAAGGTCTCACACACAACAACACACACAAGTATTGCAAAACGAAGGAGAAACACCACAGAGGGGACGGAAAAGCCTCCACTGTCTCTTTAAGGCGTTGCTATGGTGACGTTTTGCGCTTGTTGTTCACGCGTCATCAGTCTGCGTGTAACTGAAGAAAAGAGCGAATACCGCACAGTATCGGCACAATTATCAAACAAATTGAGGGTTTTATTAAAGGTAAGTGTTTATTGACTAAATTATTTGTTATAAACATGTCGTCCTTGTTGTGTAAAGATGGCGATGAACACTTCTGAATGCTGGATTATCTGAACCATCAAGTGCTTGCGGACATTAGGAGTTTATGTAGGACAAATACACGATCTGTTATCAAATCATGAAAAATACACATATTTGTCGTTCACTAAAATATCTTATTAATAATTGCATGTTGACGTGTGAATTCACCTGTTGGCAGCATCATTCGACCCACATAAGCAGCATTCATGTCGAAATATACTGTACAAATACTTATTAATAAAGCATAATCACTATAAAGATCATTTATAGGCCATCTTCATACATATTTATACCAGTTTTATATAATGTGCCTCATGAAATGACAAATATGATAAAGCATGTTATTTATTCATTGATTAATAACCACCGCTTTGTCAACTTTTATGTTCATGTTTTGTTTGTTTGCTGTACTCTGTATATGTATATATTTGAATGATTAAAGTTGAATTAGATTTCACATATTCTCCTCTATAGTAGGTGGAATATGTGTGAAGGACCTTCAACGATCTCTGGGCCCATCCCTCCAGACCCCACACTGTTTCCAGAATACTACAAACGCCCGTTTTCTGGTAAGATCTAACCTGTGATGTTTATCATGCATGAGAACATTTGATGTCTGTCTCTTATATTGCTCGTGTGATCTCTTTGGTGAAGCTTGTGGCCGCCTCGAGGGGAACTCTAAGAATGGGTCTCCGACTCTTCTGAAGGGTCCTTTAGCACCAGATCCTGTGATGTATCCGGGGTTCTACAGCGCTCGGGTCACCCCTCGACCCCGCATCGGTGCTAACGCTACTGACATCCTGGAGAGAGGCCGGGGAGGAGTGATGGGCAATTTACTGAAACTGGAGGGAGTCTCACTGATTCCCAATCAAAGCAAACCCAGTGAGATGGATTAAGAGTCGTATATAATGACCGCATGCAAAATGCACTGTCATTATTCTCTCAGTCATGTAGTGCCAAACCCATTTGACTTTCTTGCTGACACAAAAATTTCATCCACCCTACATTTTTAGTGAACAGAGACTGAAACTTTTTAAGACATCTTCTCTTGGCCTTGCAGAATCTGCCGCACGGGACTTTGGTAAAGAGAATGTCCGTAAACTCCGTGAAATCCAGAGACGGTTTCGAGAGCTGGAGGCACAGAGAGAACACGCCAAGCCTGTCCCTGTTAAAGCACTCTGGACCTCACCGAAATATCAGGATGTGTCCTCCAGGGTCATGGCACAGTTACAGGTGAGCAGCTAGGGACCGAAATGTTTCCATTATTGCCCTAGTGAGCTCAGTGTAGTCGGAGTTTATGACTTAATTGATTTAAGATTTCAATAAATGTTTCATATGAGACACATCGAACAGAGAAAGATGACACTTTATGTATTTATATATATATTTATACAAAGCAACTTCAAACTGTCTCTCCGTGTATGTGTAGGAGACGAGCACCCCTAAGAAAGCAGATTGTCAGAAGTTTCTGAAAGCTCATTCTTTATGTGGCGCTGGAGGTCGACCGCTGCTCCGGTGCTCAGACACTGGGCCCACACCGGACGTTGCTGGAGATGTTGAAGTGTGTCATGTCTTCTGTCAACTCTCTGTTCACACAGATGCTCGGGTTGTCATGATCACCGTCTCCTTTTTACTGTTTTGTGTAGATGCAGGTCAGAGGTCACACGGTGGATTTCGTGAGTCATAACGCGCGTGCTGCGAGGAAGACGACCTTGCGGCGATCTCAGTCCTTGCAGGACCTCAGAGACAAACCTCCGCCCAGCGCTGAGAAAGGAAAAGTTCCACAGTAGTGAGTGATTCTCTGTGTGTTTCTCATTCCTTTCTCATTTGATTCTCTTTTACGTAAAAGAGTTATAAATACCATCCTGTCTGACCTCATTTTTTTTTTGCATAAATTAAACATGAAATATTTTTTCTTTTGCTTACTGCAGATGATAGTGACGGTTCTCTCGTCGATATTTAAGATGTCAAAAATGAGAAGCCATAATGCATGAAATCATAATGATCCTAGTTTGTCAATGTTTTTTCAAATATTTTATGTGTAGTTTGTGTAAACTGCTTGGAGATAAATTTAAAGTCTTTTGACAACACATGCGCAAAGTTTATTGTGGTAAATGACTGCTGTTGTCAAAAACAAGAAAATGTTAATAACTGATCAAATTGTACTCGTTGTTTGCTTTATGTCCTGAGAGCTTAGTGCATGATTCTGGGTTGTTTGTTAGTCTGGAGCAGAGGAAGATTCAGTGGAAAAAAGAGGAGGAGGAGAAGAGGAGAAACACGCGAGATCCTTCCATTCCTGCTGGACACACACAGATGTCTGATCGAGAGAGACTGGAAACCCTGCAGTCTCTTAAAGACAGTACGTCTCCAGAAACACTTTCAGCCTTTAGTTGTTCACAGAGTAAACAGTTATTGATCATTCTCTCTCTCTCTCTTTCTCTCTCTCCCTCTCTCCATCTCTCTCTCTCTCTCTCTCTCTCCCTCTCTCCCTCTCTCCATCTCTCTCTCTCTCTCTCTCTCTCTCCATCTCTCTCTCTCCCTCTCTCTCTCTCTCTCTCTCTCTCTCCCTCTCTCCATCTCTCTCTCTCTCTCTCCATCTCTCTCTCTCCCTCTCTCCATCTCTCTCTCTCTCTCTCTCTTTCTCTCTCTCTCTCTCTCTTTCTCTCTGTAGCTCACAGGTCTCTTGTGAGCGAGCTGCTCTCTCTCCAAGTGAAAGCAGACACAGTGAGCATTCGCTCTCGACGTGCACAACTCGACCAACGTCTCTCAGAAGTGGAGGAAGCCATCAAAATCTTTTCACGTGACAAAGTTTATGTGAAAATTGACTCGTAAACACAGAACACTGCATTTATTTTCACTGCATTATTGGTTTGTTTGAAATGGCGTAGAATAATTTTTCACTGTTTTGTAAACATGAATTGTATTGTTTTTTATTGTTGTAATTTAGTTGTATCGTAAACATTGACTGCAGCACTTGTGCTAACCAGATAACTCTTTTGAATGTATTTGTTTATCATGGTATTAGTAGAATATTTATTTTGAATAGCTTTAAAGTTATGTATTGAATTTTAGTATTACAGAACTGATGTGACAGTGGTGCTTGTTTTGAAGATCACATTAAACAAGAAAGATATTTGTGAGAATGTTGGCCGTTTTCAGGTCTGTGATATCATCCACCATAGTAGGAAAAAATATATATATATATATAAATGTATTTATAAATATATAATGTACTGTTGAGCACAAAGTGAGATTTTTGAAGAATTTAGGCAAACAAACAGTTCTGGAGCACCTTTGACTACCATTAATTTTTCCTACTATTGCAGTCAATGATGTCACAGAATTGAAAATGGCTAACATTCTTCAAAATATCTTTCTCTGTGTTCATCAGAACAAAGTGAGTTATACAGGTATGAAATGACATGAGGCTGAGTGAATGATGACAGAATCTTAATTTTTGGGTGAACTACCACTTTAAGGTCGTTTAATTTTATCAAGTAAATCACGTCATGTACAAACAAATGATACTAATTCAAATTACAATTTATAAACAAAAATAAATAAATACAAATTGGTAAAAAAGATTTGAGTGTCAGTTTGAATAACTCATCACATAAACTATAACAACTATTTAACAACTATAAAGTGTCACGATACTCATTTATTTTTTACAAACCAAATTTACATAGACATTTAAAAAAAATTGTGTTCTTTGGTTAAATTTATTTCAAATGTATGAATTTTTTACGTATTTACATAAAAACGTTTTTGAATGACCGTTTTTATCCGTTAGTGGGCGGGACTCTTCATGTAACCGCGATTGCTGATTGACCAGCGTGTGCGCAGTGGGCGCGGCATCGGCACTCTCCGCCCCGTGATCTTGCGTGGCCTGAACGCCTTTGTCCTGTTGTATGTGTTGAGCGTTGACTCCGCGATTGAATTTGTGGCGCAAACTGACAATAAACACAGTTTTGAATTAATATCTTTAATCCACGACCAACGTCAAGCATGAGTAAAAGAAAAGCCCCTCAGGAAACTCTGAATGAAGGAATTACAGACTTCCTTATAGGTGAGTGTGACAGCTCAGGTTAGCATGTGGCTAAGCTAGCAGGACCTTTAAATAGCACATGAAAAGATGAATTTATCTTCAAGCAGTTTTATTTTAAAACATTACATTTAAAATGTATAATAACTTTCTAAACACGTGATTTTATGGCTGCTGTATGATAATGCACTTGTGTGCCACTGTGTTAATATTTTAATGCTCGGGGAACAAATCAAAAGCAGTGAAATCAACAACAGAGTCCATCATGTATGATGATTCAAATACTGATCATTTTTGTAAAAATGTATTTCCATTCATTTATGGACTTCTTAAAATGTTCTATGTCACAAAAAGTCTCAATGACATGTTGTTGCACTATTTTGCAGCTGATCCTCTAATGTGAAACACTATTTTGAAATACAGTTTAACACTCTTTTAATGGTCCCTGTTCTTCCAGAGTTGGCCAATTTTGAGAGAAACGTCAACAGAGCCGTTCATAAATACAATGCTTACAGGTAAGACAGTAGTTCCTAAAAATATTTAAAGTATAAACGACTATGTTAAATGAAGTACATGCAAAATGTGACCCTGGACAACAAAACAAGTCTTATGGGTCAGTTTTTCGAAATGGAGATTTTTACATCTTCTGGTAGCTGAATAATACGATTTCTATTGATGTATGAGTTGTTAGAATAGGACAATATCAGGCTCCGATACAACCGTTTAAACTCTGGATTCTGAGAGTGCAAAAAATCTAAATATTGAGAAATTTGCCTTTGCCTTGAGGCACTGTGGCTCACTGACCACTCACAAAAATAAAGTTTTTATACATTTACAGTAGGAAATATACAAAAAATCTTCATGGAACATGACCTTAACATAATATCCTTAAGATTTTTGGCATAAAAGAAAAATCAATAATATTGACCCATACAATGTTTTTTGTCTTTTACAAAAAATGTTCCCGTGCTACTTAAGACTGGTTTTGTGATCCAGTTTCACATATGTGTGTTGTATACTTATAACATTACTGGTTGTCTTTGTTTAGAAAAGCAGCAGCTGTTATCGCCAAATATCCCGAGAAGATCAAAAGCGGAACAGAAGCAAAGAAACTGGTGCGTAAGCTTGATATTTACAAATATAGTATTGAGAATCCTGATATTTCAGTGAAATGTGTTCAGTTGACTGATCTGAGCACAGCGTTTTATTGTTAAATGATTTTAACAACCTCAGGATGGAGTTGGTGCAAAGATAGCCGAGAAAATCGATGAGTTTTTGAAGACAGGAACACTACGCAAACTGGAAAAGGTGCAATGACACGTTATGTTACATCTATTTTCCAAATCATGTATAGATTCTAACAGGACTGTATGTTATATATAATGCGTACAGTTTAACATGCTCACGTGGTCTATATGTCCTGTACAGATTCGCAATGATGACACAAGTTCCTCCATTAACTTCTTAACCAGAGTGACTGGAATCGGGTACAACACTCTTCATTTCACTGAAACTATTATATAAACTATAACATGTAAAACTCACTCTCTCTCTCTTTCTGTCTGGTTTAGTCCTGCCGCAGCAAGAAAGTTTTATGATGAGGGGGTCAAAACGTTAGAAGGTTTGTGTAGAAATGTATCTGTTGTATTCTTTGACTCAATATACAAGCGTCTCATCTGTTTCTAATCTGTTTGTTTATAGATTTGAAGAAGATCGAACACAAGCTAAATCACCATCAACAGATTGGATTAAAGTAAACCAAACTCACAGAGGATTATGTTTTTAGGAGACAGTTTAGTGTTTTTAGTATTATCACAGATTTTCTGTGTTTTTAATGTGCACACTTCCCTATGTACTCAAGGTATTTTGAAGAATTTGAGAAGAGAATTCCTCGTGCAGAAATGCAAGAGATGGAGGTTGGCGTTTCTTTCATTGAGCTCAATAATCCAACATGACGGGTTTGTTAGTGTTTGACTGCAGATAATCTGTGTTTGTAGACTCTGATACTGAAGGAGCTTGAGTTGGTGGATCCAGAATACATCGGCACTATCTGTGGAAGCTACAGAAGAGGTATCTGCTTATTCACACTCGCTTATAATCAGGATGACGACAAATCAAATTACTGTCGTTAAGTAAAGATCGAATATATTGGTGCGGTGAATCAGTTCTCTCACCGAGCAACATCATTTGGTCATTTTTAATCTTCAGGAGCGGAGTCCAGTGGTGATATTGATATACTGCTGACTCACCCAAACTTCACCGCTCAATCTGAGAAACAGGTAAACTCACAGACCAGTGTCATTTTAACATTTGTTGTCTCACAAATAAATCTTGATAACTTTCTCTCTCCCTGTAGCCAAAACTTCTTAACGCTGTTGTGGAACATCTGGAGTCCGTCAGCTTCATCACTGACACGCTGTCTAAAGGAGACACCAAGTTTATGGTCGGGTTTCTCTCTCTTTCTCAAAGTGTGCCTCACTGTTTCAAGCACATGAAATAGTCAATCACAGGTGTGTTCTTTTTCTTCAGGGTGTTTGTCAGCTTCAGAAAGAAAATGAGGATGATGAAGATAACATTCATCGACGCATTGACATCAGGTTCATACCAGACTTTTTATAATGAAAACTGTGTTCTGTAAAAACCTTCTAGTTGGTTCTTCATCCTTCTCTGTCTCTCTGTCTTGTGTCACAGGCTCATTCCAAAGGATCAGTATTACTGTGGTGTGTTGTACTTCACTGGCAGTGACATATTCAACAAGAACATGAGGACTCGTGCTTTGGAAAAGGGCTTTACGCTCAATGAGTACACCATCCGTCCACTAGGGGTTACTGGTGAGACACACAGAAGCACAACACATGATCTGTCACCAAACATATGACCAACTGTCTTTAGGTGTCTTAATTCGCCGCCCATCTACTATATAGTGCACTATATCGGTCGTCCGCCATTTTGTAGTGTTGTGCAAATTCTGAGTAAACGACTAATTCCCTAACATTTGTTTGCTAAGTTTTACCTACAATGCATTCTGGTTTTGAGTGTACATCACTCATATTTCCCATGATTCAACACAAATCAACCGTCTGATTAGAATCAGCTGGAGAAGATTGACCGTTAATTTCACAAATGTATGTTTAAACATTTGTTTGTTCTTGTTGAAAGTTATTTTCTACATTTTGAGAATAAACAGATTCAATGAATGTTAAAAGATTAAATGTAATAGTAAACAAAAACTAATACAATAAACACACATCTTGTAATAATAGATTAGGCCGATACAAATTTTTAAATTAATCTATCTTGAATGTCATTTGAAAAAAAAAATGTCTTTAATGTTTTCTGTTGTACAGGTATGGCTGGAGAGCCCTTACTGGTGGACAGTGAGAAGGACATCTTTGATTACATCCAGTGGAAATACAGAGAACCAAAGGAACGTAGCGAGTGAAATCAGCTTACATGCTGAGAGTGTTGTAACAGATGGACAGATGTGAAGATGTTGTTGCTTCAGTCTCTTTCTGCGATTGATACATCAGTCATACTCAAAGATTTAACTTCACAAAGCCGCATAGATAGTTTACAGGAGTGCTTGAAGTGTAGAGGATGTTACAGGAGTCAGCGTGAGATGTGTAAGGTTTTAAACAGTTGCGTGACTGTATTTGAGCTTTTGTTTTTTCTTTTTAATCATGCTGAATATTTTGTTTTAATTTGAAGCGCAGGACTGATTCCACAGATGTAAGACAGCACAGGTGAATGAATACTGTCATGAGAAGCTTCAAAGATACAACAGCAAACATTTGTTTGTTTTATTATTATGTTTATAAGATAAACCTAGAAAAATATTTTTAGTGGTGCTGTCTGGAATGTTACATTATTTATGTAGCCATTATATTGTTGCTGTTGTTTTTGTTTATTAGTAAAACATGGCGAGGTCGATTCTACATGAAATTCTGTCTTCTTTTGTGTATTTTTCCCTTTTTAAACATCACATCCTTTTTCAGATTTAGGTCAGTTTTCGGTTCGTCCTTTTTTGTTTGACTGAATGTCTGTTTGAAAAATTGTTGATGTTATTGTTATTAAGTATTGTCTGTCTTTCAGGACAAAATTAAGACTATTGCAGTGAATTTGAAAAAAGAATATTATAATAATGTTATTTTCACTCGGATATCTAGTGAAAGTCTTTTTATTTTACAGAGGAATGAGATCAGAATTAAATGCGCCTGCAGAAAAACAGGTTAATGTAACTATCACATACCTGGATGGGGTGTGTAAGATCTACAAATCCAATCCTGCTGTATCCTGTTCTAGTAATTTTACAAATGATTTTAGTTTCAAATGAAGTTGTTGAGTCGTCATAAAGAGAACGAGATTATTGTAATGAATTCACAGATGTTGAACAACTAGACAAAACAAATGATTTTTCGTGTCATGTCTATAATTTTCTTTCTGCTTCATTTGCCTGGATAGACAGCAGAATCACGGCAGTTTAAAATCATTTATTTCTGTCAATAAATTGTACTTTCAGAAAACAGACTCGTAGCTTTATCTCCAGATGGACACGACTAAACTCAACTAATGATCAAATAAAGCATACATAGTTTTGATTTGGCAAGCTTTAATCTAATTGGCTGCCTTTATATAAACCTCTGGATTTTCTTCCGATTTCTTAACATGATTCACAAAGTTGCAGGTGTTTATTTGATATATTTTTAATGAGTTTACAATGATTTTTAAATATAGAGAGTCAAGGTGCGACCAAACTTTTAAACAGTAGCATAAGTTTCCTTTCAAATCTACTTTTAAATGAATTATATATTTTCATTCAACCAAATATTTAAACATTTAGAAAAAAATCTTCCTAGTATACGAACTTTTTTGGCCCCCAGACATGTTTTGACCCTCTTTTTTGATAAACAATAAGTACACTCTAAACCCCTCCATGTGACATTTACTTTATACATGATCACCAGAGATTAAGTAAACTAAATAAAACCAACTGCTTCTCAGTGACTGCTGACTAATTTCACAGACGACTTGAATCTCACTTAAAATGGCAGAACACCCTAACAAGTCCACTTTACAGTGCACTCTAGAGACGCACCCGCTCTATTTGCCCATAGCGGTCTAAAAACAGAGTTACGACACTCACAAAGTCGTCCGTTGGAAGAATGGAATGCGGAATTAACTCGTGAAAGCGACCAATTGTTCCGAACAATGCACTGAAACACATTCATTTCTATGTCTCCCAAACGCATTTTCTGTACAGTAAGCGAAAAAACGGCATGTTTATTAATTGAGTTGGCGAACGTATCGTACATTCATAGAACTTATATTCATAGGTCTTATTACTTATTACTCCCAAGACAAAATGCTGCTATATGCAATCAACATAGTATTCAGTGTACATGTGCTAATATATTTAGCACAAACTATGCAAATACATTTGACGATATCTGTCCCGGTTAAATCCATTTAAACAAGTTGCCAGCACGGATTTGTTTGGAACTAAGGGCTCCGTGAACCACACGGGGGCGAGATCGAGTGTCGTCACTCTCATATTCATCGGCTCTTTATTGCCCGCACTCCTTTTTTCCATAGAATTCGCTCTTTGTTGCTATGGAGACCAACACAGCGTCCATGCAGCAAAGCATGACGGTCTGAAATAAAATGCAGGCATAAACTGCAGGCGCACACTCGCATATTGACCAATCACAGGGCCGGGTCTAGAATTAACAGCCAATGGGACACAAGAGCAGGAGGAGTCACCGCCAGTTACACACCTACATTACTCCTAGTCAAGCACACAGCGGGAGCATCACAGGCGCGTCGCGTGAACTCATACTCTCTCTGTGTCTAAAACTCTGCACATAAAAAGGTAAAAACATTTACATTTCTCAGTTTTCTGCTGTTTGTATTGCTTACTAGTACAATCGGCAAAATATGTTTGATTTTCCCGTCAAAAAAAGCGACATTTTGCGGCGTGTTTCCCCACATCTGTGTTTCAGCAACTTGACTTGATGAATTAACTAAAATAAATGTGCCACACTTATAATGATGTTAATCTGTTATGTTGCTCGTTATATATGTCCAGAAAGTCTTTCTTCGAAACAGAAAGAAACCGAAGCATTCGTGTAGATTGTAGTACGAAACAAACGCTTAAATTGCACAGCATACATGAAGTTTAATGATATTTCGTGGGTTTATTCATTGTATTAACACCATCTCCATGTCACTGTTCCAAGTTTGGTAAAATAATATTTGGTGCTGAGTACAGCCGTTAGTTCAGGTGTCCATGGCAACAGTAACCTGGTGAAATATGCCGCGTGATGTTATGCAATAAAGATGGAATAAAGGCTGTTGAGCATCTCATGAGCTGTTATTATATAAGCTCCTTCCATTAACCGCATGGCTGCTGGGCCCTGACTCTTTCACCAGTCTGACCAGTTAGACAGATGGTAGTGGATTTTGTGTTTGGGGCAGGGGGCGAGAGTTAAATGCCCTCTTAATGGACACTTCTGAGGCAACGATTGGAGATGGTCATATTGACCTCAAGAATGCATTCTTTTAGTGAAACTGATGAATGTGCGTCAGAGGGTGTGGGTCAGGCGAGTCACATTTATTCATCATCAATTCTATCTCTCTCTCCACCTCTGTAGCGCAAACATGTCGGACAGAAAGGCTGTGATCAAAAATGCAGACATGTCTGAAGAGATGCAGCAGGACGCTGTGGAATGTGCCACGCAGGCGCTGGAGAAGTACAACATCGAGAAGGACATCGCTGCATACATCAAGAAGGTAAACGCCGTGTTCCTTGGCTTGTCGGACGTCCAGCTTGAAAACCGGACGTCTCTGTTTGCCAGGGTTATTTTTAGCACAGATGTGCTCGTGAATACTCCAAGTCGGTACTAGAGATGTAAAAGCAAACAGTTTTATTCAAGTCCTCGGCATGTTTAAGAAAAGCATCTGTCGACTCCACCTCCGATACAACTTTTTTCTTGGGTGACATCATTAAGACCTCATTTTGTAAATTCACCGGATCACCAGGGGCCTCGTGTATATGTATGCACAGTCAAGAGTGTTCACAATAACACTTCGCATTCAGGATTTTTTAAAATAAATATTCATTCTATAGATAATGTATATAATAGGTTCATCCTAATTTCATTTATTCAAATAATTCTCAACGGATAAGATTAAGAGTGCATCATTTTTTCACGCTACATACTAAAATACAAATATGAAATAGGATGGCAACACCGTTTCATCTCCTTTTCTTCCGTTGCAGGAATTTGACAAAAAGTACAATCCCACCTGGCATTGCATTGTGGGGAGGAACTTTGGCAGCTACGTGACTCACGAGACGAAGCATTTCATCTACTTCTACCTGGGTCAGGTTGCCATTCTGCTGTTTAAGTCCGGTTAAGCGAGCAAGAGCTTCGTTTCGTCCAACAGAGCATTAAAACAGACTGTATCTACCAGGCTGATCATTCCTGTACTGGGACCTGCCTTCTCTCGGCTGCTTCTTTTGTTCTGATTAATGTTTATAAAATGGCCATGTGAGAGGAGAATGACATAAAGAAACTTGTATTTATTTTTGTTTTCTATACACAGTTGGAACGTTTTATGTCACCTGAGTTTTTTTTTATTAAAGCAAGATCGTTTGGCTGTTTGGGTGGAGTTTGTTGTTTCAGGTGATGTGCGCAAATTCCTTGAAATGGTGAAGCATCTTGTATGAAAGTTAGTGTATAGTTGCATGTTGGACCCCATCCACAACAGGACAAAAACTCAGGGTTTGCTGAAGTAAGTCTCCTGGCACCATTACGTTAAACAGACCTATATAATAAAACAGATTTTTGACACACCGGTTAGCTGCTGTGGAGTTGTTAGTTGCAGTTTTTGATCGTTAACGTTTGTGTCTGTTCTATTGACACAATAAAGCAGTTTGTATATTCTGAATATTTTCATGACATCATACATATGAATAAATGATCTGAATTGACCTTTATGATGAATGAAACAATTGTTTGTGTGCAGGATTTCTAGACTCAATGTTCCATATACAACATATAATGACATCATACATTCGACCGCCTCCGTCAAATTTCGTGCCGCCAGTCTCTGGCCAAAATGATGTCGGGTGTCTTCCAAAAAAACTATTCTGTCAACACTGTCATTTGTGACTGCAGTTGCGTCATTACGCCTTAAGGGAGGCGCTGTTTCGCCCAGTTAGACGTTGGAGAGTTGCAGTACACGAGCAATAGAAATGTCTTTTCACGTGAATATTGTATGTTCTGCATTACGTTCAATTTCTTAAAATATTTCTTAAATGAACGTGACGTAGACCCTTGTTTAAAGGTGTGCTGTTGGCTCGTTGAATCGGCGTTATACTGTAATTTACATGGCGAGTTCGCCAGTGTGAACGCGGCTCTCACTAAATCCTTGGTGTTTCGAGTCTGACGTCATCACGCAACCGTGTTTTTTGGTAATTTTTTATAACCATTGGAAGTTTAGATGGTCAGGTTATGGTAAAGGTTTCGTAACACTTGAAACACCAAAGATTTAGTCAAAACCAACAAGGCAAGCCACGCCCACTGATCTGACTCGAAACACTTTTAGTGAGAGCTGCATGAACGCACATTGCGATCAGAACGACTCGCAAACAAATGACTCATTTGAACAGATTCGTTTGAAATGTTGAAACTTTGCAGTCAATAGTTAATATTAAAATCAGCGAATCATTCAAAGATCAGTAAACCACAAGAGAACGGAGGATGTGAATGAGATCGGCAAATTTAGTAAGACATTTACTTTTACCCTGTGGGCTGAAAAGCTTTATTTGATTTAAAAACATTTCTGTTTTGTAAAATTGTACATTTTGTGTTATGTAAAGTGTTTAGCTAAGCCACTTTAAGGTACAATTGACCTGTGCGCCTGTTTGTGTGTACAAGATAAGGATGGCATAACCTCTGCTTCATTTTTATAGAAACGCTGATGGAGAATATATCTTCACTTAGTCATATTTTTTTTTGGGATGAACAATTGTTTTGGTGAATTTACTCCACACAGAATCCAGTCATAACTTAATGTGGTTATAAGCCTGACTATCAGTGGGACACGATATAAGATATTTTGAGACATGTCTCTATGGTTTTGTTCATTCAATAAAAGCCAATGTTGTTAACATTATTCTATATACATTTTGTGCAAAAGAACCCGAGTCCCACAGGTTAGAAATGTCACTTTGGAATCTTCATTTTTGGGGAAACTGTGCCTTCAGGCAGAGAGGGTTTAATCCCTCAGTATCTCACACAAATTCAAACAAAGAACAACTAAGAGAACTGAGTCAACACAGATTTTATTTGCATTTTAGAAAACCAGTTTATGTGGGAAAACTCCATTTGACAGACAGAACTTGGATCGCAGGTATCCTTTCAGCTGAGGAACCTTCCTGATCATGGGAAGCAGCTGAGAGTCCACAGCTTTCTGGACTTCCTTTCGTTCTTCTGTCAGCTGGTACTTCTGCAAAACAAAGACAACCACGCTTGAACGCATTCACACCCAATTTGCAGACGAATCTGCCATTTCCAAGAGCCAAACCGCCATTCAATAACAGGGTTTACCTCCTTCTCCGTGTCAAAGATCTCTCCCTCCTGGTGCTTGGGCCTCCTGAGCTTCTTCTTCTTGAAGTAAGAATCAGTCAACGTCTTGGGGACCTTCAGTCCAGAGATGTCCACCTTGGTGTGGGTAGCAATGCAGAACTTCTGGTGAGCTCTACGCAGGGGAACCCTGTTGATGGCCAGAGGACCTGAGAGAGACAGATTAAATGAGTGGGAAGCACACAGACACTGGGCAGACCATCATTCAGAGAGGAAACAGGCTCACCAGTAACGAGGAGGAGACCGGTGCCCAGCTGCTTGAGGAAGACCACACGCTGTAGAAAAAACAGACACCGTTATAATTCAAAGCAGATCTTTGGCAAAGAAACAGAACAAGAAAGCACAGAGGAGCTTCTGATGTAAATCTTTCCAATGCAAAGATCAAGTGCATCTTGTTAACCCAATTCTGAAGGATGAACGTGTAGATAAACAGTTAACAAGTGTTTGTGTGGGAGGATTGTGTGCAGGTCTGTGTTGTGCTGGTCAGTTGTGCATGTAGGAGTTTCATCTGTCATGTGGGTGCAGGGCTGTGAACGGACCTGTACAGGTGTGCGTCGGTGTATATGAATGTTAATGCAGTCTTGTTTTCAAAGCTCGGGCGTTTAGATGCTGAAGATTGTACAAGAGTGTGATAGTGTTTCCCTGTTCTTTTTTAGGCTTTCGTTCAAGTCACAGCCATAAACCTCTTTGCTATTTATGGCCGACTAGAGCAGTGGCAAATGCATTCGTTTTCGCTAAACTGAAATTCTACAACTAATCTAAATAATCATTGAACGAACGTATAAAATAGCACCACAGGGACTAAAATTCTGATTTTACAGAGCATAAGTGTGTGTACCTTGCCACGGTGGCGTCCGGTCAAGAGGATAAGCACTGTTCCAGGGGTGATGGTTTTGCGGAGTCTCCTGGTGTGTCGACTGAAGGGTTTGACACCGTGACTCCTCAGCTTGCGGGACACATCTTCTGCGGGGTAATAACGGGGCTGGAAACACACGGCAGATGACATGATTAGCAAACAGAAACTATACATCTCAAACACGGGTGCTTTTTTTCGTATTAAAGTTTGTGAATACAGAGATTTTGGTCGACTCACCATTTTACGCAGTTTGACGACACGGGTGCCTCCATTTTTGTCTCCACCGACGGTCTTGGTGACGGTCACAGACTTCTTTTCCTTGAGTTTCTTCTCAATCTAAAAAAAAACGTCTTTTTTTAGAACACTGCTACTTAACTGCTGGAGAATCTCACACATCGAGTCATGAGACTCTCTCAAGTGATAATGAAGTCTCATTTGAAAGTTATGCAACATGGAGGAAAAAAAACTCCCCGAGCTGCAGACGCTCACCTTCGTCACAGGAGCTTTAGTCTTCCTCTTGTACATGGCCCGCCGAGCAGACATTGCCGACTGGGAATAACGTCCGATGCCCCTGGCCAGGACCGGGTTACGGCTCCCGTGATGCTTACGGGCAACCTTTTTCTTGTCGCCCTCTGCCATCTGACATATTAAAACAAGTGTTAAAAACTACACACACTGTTATGCACAAGACACAGGATTTAACCGATAAAAGTCAGTTTCATCTTAAAAGTGTCCTGCCTATAGAAGGACAATCCACATTTATACATGTATATATTTAATAGCTCTCCTGTAACTCAGTGGTTAGCGCATGGCTCTAGTAAAGCCAAGGGTTCGATCCCAGGCATTGCACATACTCAAACAAACGTAAAGTACGATGCATTATAAGTCGCTTCGAATAAGAGCAACAGCCAAATACATAATTGTAAATATGTATACATTAACTCCTGCAGATCTATACGTTACTGACAGTCCCGATCATAACTACTGTGCACAACTACACCAGAACACGCTGACGTACACAAACACATACAGACACACATTCTACCATTAAATTAACTGTTAACACATGAAGCATTCAATCACAAACAGTATAGCATGAGGTTGCTTCAACTCAACGTGACCCACTGTACCGCAGCTAACATGCTAACACGCACATACGAACATATGTATCTGCTTTTAACGTTATTTTAGAGCTCTACTGCTTCAACGACATGCTTTTACAGGATTGCGATGTCTTTATTATGAATATATACACACAGACGCGACTTTCTCCTCAAACAGATCCAATATCGGGCCTAGCCGCGAAACGATCGGGGAAAATCTTGCGCTTAATCACACGGAACACTCAAAATATTTACTAATACTGGCGCTGAATATATCAGAATGAGTTAATATATGATCGAGAATGAAATACAACGATCAATTTAATCAGATTCACACAGATTGAGTTTGGATAAAACAGACATGGAAGCCACAATTACCTTCAGCTAGAAAAAAAGACCGACATCCGGGCATTTGACGTATATATAGCGTGACGTGCTACGCACGCGTCGATGGTACTTCCGTCATTTCGGTCTTAAAGGGACATGCGCCATTGAATTCATGCGGGATCAACAGCGCTCCCAATCGACCGAAATATAAATACATAAATGAAGACGCGTTAGAGACTAAATTAAACAGTGTTCGGAAGCAAAATAGTATATAGCAATGTGCATTTGCTTGTCAAATTAATGTTTTTAGTGGGGGTTTTTGTGTTAGTTAGAAAGCATTTCTTTCTTTGCATTTACTCCAAAACGTTAAACAAACCTGGCCTGTGAACATGGTACTAGTAATACCATGTATATATAATAAAATATTTTTGTAAGTGTACAATACGTGCACAGGAAGAATTTGCACTATTTTGACCTTCTTTGTACAGTGCTCTGAGGTCAATTCTTCAGAGCTCAATACAGCTAAAACCAGCTGTTCTTTATAACAAAACAAAGAAAAGGCTGACAAAATAAGAAATTATGCAACCTAGAATAATAATTGAATATTACAGATCCGAGTATTCTACAACGTACTTATTGATAAGAACAGCAAAGGCTCTGGTAAGTAAATGTGATGTTAAACCCAAATTTTATTTAGACATGATTCTATACAAAAGAAAATAAGATGGAGTATGTGTTGTAAGCAATGGAGTGAATATTTCACAGACTGATAACCAGAGACCAAAGAACAGCAAGGCACATTACAGTATTAACATCCGAACATAAAGACAGTATTTACCATCACTTTCTCAAGTCATGTTTTAAAGCATTTACATACAGTTTCATGTAATTCTTTTTATAATTAATCATATTCCCGTTCTCTTGCCTGAGGAAGAATTTATGATTTAGGACGGTGTGCAATTATGGTTGATTTATGTGTGTCTCTTCAGTATTTGTGTATTAGTTCTTCTCAGTGTGTGTTTTCCAGGATGATGGCGATGCCCTGTCCTCCACCAATGCAGGCTGAGCCCACTGCATACTTTCCACCACGCCTCCTAAGAGCAAAAACAAACACTCATCACAAGACTGAACGTACTAAAAATACTATAATGCACCGCAGGGATTAAACACCTGCTCACGTAAACGACATTCACAATCCAATTCACTACCTTCATGTGATTTACTCGTGTTATTTAATATTCCAGCAGAAAGAATTACATGATTTAATTAGAAATTGTTTCATGACAGTGGGGGATTTACATGAAAGTGTTTTAAGAAATGGTTCAGTTTTGATGTTAATATGAAGAAATAATGTAAAACTGTAAGAAATCCAAACCTGAGCTCATGCACAAGGTGTGCAGTGATTCTTGTCCCAGAGGCTCCGAGCGGATGTCCAACGGCGATGGCGCCTCCGTTAACGTTGCTCTTCTCAGGGTCCAGCCCTAAAGCCTTCGCCACCGCCAGATACTGAGAAGCAAACGCTTCATTCACCTGCCAGACAGAGAAACACATCTGTACCCACTTCTCACAGACAACATGAGCTGTAAAGTTCCTCTAGTGCTACAGAATCTACCTCCACCAGGTCCATGTCTTTGAGAGAAAGACCGGCCTTCTTCAGCGCTTCTGTGATGGCAGGTACAGGCCCTAGGTACATGCAACATATTACCTCATTATTAAACAAACGACTTTAATGAACAGCTATCATACTTTCCCAACTGAGAATGGAATCCTAAGCAGAAGAATGGAATGCTCACCAATTCCCATGATGCTTGGATCACAGCCAGAGATGTGATACGAGACAATTCTAGCCAATGGAGTGAGGTTGTGTGCTTTAAGAGCGTCCTCGCTGGCTATAACCACAGCAGCCGCCCCATCGGATACGCCCTGTGTGAGGAAGGAAAATTAACAAACCACAAAATGATCAGTGATTAGTGTTCAAACTCAACCTTCCCATTATCATGTTTTCTTCATAAAGTTCCAATTCTGTAACAGTTCTACCCACAGAAGCATTGGCAGCAGTGACCGTTCCTCCTTTCTTGAAGACAGGGGGCAGTTTTGCCATCTGCTCCAGTGTGGTCTGTGGACGGGGGTGTTCGTCTTGTGTCATGGCCACTTTGCCTTTCTTGGCTTTTACATCGATGGGTGCAATCTCAGCATTGTAAACGCCAGCCTCATGAGCTGCAGTAGAGAGAGGGAGAGAGAGGTGTGTGTCAGTGCTGTCATGATGTACTGATGAGCAGCGTGAGGTCGACACACTCACCCGCCTTCCACCTCTGCTGTGTCTGATAGGCGTACTGGTCACAGTTCTCGCGTGTGATCTGGTATTTCTCCGCCAGGTTTTCTGCCGTGATGCCCATTGGAATCTTGATGTGTAGATCTGTCAGGCCTGCCCACAGCGTGTCCTCCAGCTGATTCACAAACACTCACGTCATGTTTCTCAATCATAATTTATTCTCAATAATCCGCTTTGGGACACACAGGACTCACGCAGAGCTCAGGAAATATTTTTGATTAGCTCTATTAGAATATATTTTCTAAATATGGTCTCACAGTAGACAGTGTGCATTCAATTAAATTTCATTTATATATCACTATTCACAATGTGCATTGTTCAAAATCAGCTTTACAGTAGAATCTGCAGCTATATCTTCAATCTGCTGTCATGTGATGTAAGTTTAGCATTAAATACTGAGTATTGTACACTTAGCATTAATGCGACAAAGTAGTCCGTCTTTTGCTCTTGGTTGTGCAAGATATTACCTTCAAGTCAACTCCAAACTTGGTACCGAAGCGGATGTTCCGGACGGCGTAGGGGGCTTGACTCATGCTCTCCGACCCTCCACACAGCACGACCTCTGACTCTTTCAGCCAGATCTCCTACACAACACCACACAACTGATAAGCAACTCATAACTCACATGTAGAAATGATCTGTTTCTGTTTAATCCGGCTCTTGCCTGTGCTCCATTGATTATGGACTGAAAGCCTGACCCACAGAGGCGGTTTACAGTCAGAGCTGGTACTGGAATCGGTACGCCGCACCGCAGACCCACGTGACGTGCGATGTAGGGGGCATCTGCAGAGCTCTGCATGAATGAGAGAGACACATTCACAAAAATGACTTTCTTCACCATGCTCTTAATGACAAACGATAACAGTGACCATAATGTTGGTCAACTTTTTTATTTCTGCCAGTAGTGTTTTCAAGCATCGCATTGTATAATTTGTACAAAATTGTACAGATTTGTAACTTAATATCAGTTACCACCTTAAAGGAGTAGTTCACTTTCAAAATAAATTTTGATGATAATTTACTCACCTACATATCATCCAAGATGTTACTGTATTTGTTTCTTTAGTGAAAAAGAAATGAAGGTTTTTGATGAAAACATTACAGTATTTTTCTCTTTATGGTGGACTTCGATGGACTCCAAATGGTTGAAGGTCAAAATGACAGTTTCAGTGCAGCTTCAAAGGGCTTTAAACCATACCCGACGATGAATAAGGGTCTTATCTAGTGAAACCATCCATTATTAAAAAAAACAATGTATATGCTTTATAAACACGAAAACTCGCCTTGTTCTGTCTGCGATGCGCGTTCATGACTTCACAAAATACGTATTTACGTTGAAAAGATCACGCTGACGCAGGCGGAAGTACGGAGTCAGTGTTTACAAGTTGAACATGCAAGTTTTCAACGTAACTACGCATTACTTCAAGTCATGAACGCGGATCGCATGACAGAGCAAGGCGAGCAATTTGATTTATAAAGCATACACATTGTTCTTTATTTTTAAATGACCAATCGTTTGCTAGAGAAGACCTTCATTCATCATCTGGTATCGTCCTTTGAAGCTGCACTGAAACTGTCATTTAGACCTTTAACCGTTTGAAGTCCAGTGAAGTCCACCATAAAGAGAAAAATCCTGGAATGTTTTCATCAAAACCTTCATTTCTTTTCGACTAAAGAAACAAATACATAAACATCTAAGATGACATGTGGGTAAGTTAATTATCAGGAAAATTTATTTTGAATGTGAACTGCTCCTTAAATAGGGCTAGGAGGTATGAAGGTTTATAAATGTTAACCTTAAAGGTGTAAATTAAAGTCTGACATGGTGACATCACTATCTCTTGAATTACTTGTGACCCTCCCCTAAGACTTGTATAGGTCAGAGGTGGCGGTCACTCTCTTACCTGCATGACATTTCCCATAACGACACTGTTGACCAGCTCCGGGGCCACATTCCCTGCGGCAAGAGCGGCTTTAGCAGCATGTTCAGCGAGATCTGTAGCGCTGTGGTCCTTCAGAACACCTCCATACGTGCCAAACGGGGTCCTCTTAGCAGAGACTATAAACACACCTGAACACACACACACACCTATAAAACATACTATACACATGATCTTATAATGCGTGTCAATGAAATCACCTTCACCCTACTTTTGTCAATGGTGCCTTTTCATTGATCGAAGCTGGAGTTGTTCCAGTGATTGTAGTTTTAGTATTTGTTTCTATTTTAATGTGGTTGTTAAGGCTAATGTGATTTAGGATTTTGATGGAGGTAAAAGGTCATCTAACTGTGCAACTCGTGGATATATTTACTTGCAGTGAAACGGCAACATTAAAAAGTCAATAAACTAAATTAATAAAATAAAACAACACAACACAAAAACAAAAGTGTGACATTGAATTTCAAGAGCAGACGATTCAAAACAAAGACAAACTCAACCGACAAACAAAGCGTCCGAGCAGTTTTATAAATATATTTTGAGATAAAAGTTAATTTACCTCTGAGGAGAGACATGATGATGTTGAATTTAATATCGATCGTTTAACTCGACTGACTGACTTGACTGCAGACACCGTGTGAACTTTCACCCACTTCACTTACAGCTCAACATTCAAATCACAACATTCGACACAAATTTATGAAAAAAAAAAACTTGCACAATACACGTAGGCTTTCTTTAATAATTATAATTTAAATGTAGAAAATATACTTTACTTAATTGACACCGGAAAATGAGGGGACGCAATATATGTGGAAAGTGCATATGTATGAACATACGACAGTTAATTCTCAGCAACACACATTGGCCACCGGAAGCTGAAGTGAGCGATTGATTTCACATCGCTGATGTTTGTTTAATCGTTGTTTTTATAAACATGGCAGGGATTGTGTGTCGTACATTAAGCCGGGTCGTATCGAGTCAGACATCATGGTATGTAAATAATCTTAAAGTCACATGCATGTAACGGTAGAATATACATTTATGTCTCGCAGAGGTCACAGTATTAATGACTGATATTCTCTTACAGTTGCAGTCATGTGGTGTCTGTTCGACACACTCACTGGTTCACATCAATTCTTTCTCCAAAAACCTCTGTGCCTTTAAGGTTTGATCACATACAACACTTACATTTAAACAGAATAAATGACTAGTTATTTGCAGAAAAGTATGACCAGTGTACAGTGATGACATGTGATGCTTTTTGTTTAAGTTATAAATTATACATTGAACTAGTTTTTAAATCTACTACTTATTAGTACATTAAAACAATTATTAAAAGCTATCTATGTTGTAAATTAATCTAAGTAAAATGATTGTGAAAGTATTTTACACTGTACAAAGATCTCATATTCATATGATAACTGCAGTTATATTGTGTGGTGTTTTGGCAATAACTATATTATTTTGCAAGGGTTGAAAATAGGTTGCATGTTGTTTAAGAGACTGTTTGCCATGTACTCAACAGAGCAGAGCCCAAGAAGAAGAAGAAGATCGACCCACGACGGGAACAAATGATGAAAGAACGTCTGAAGAAGAAGCTGAAAAAGTTAGAGAGAGTTCCACCAGAGTTGATTCCCATTGAAGACTTCATCACTAGTGCCAAGTGCTTTGATGAGACCAGGTAGTTTTTTCAGACTAAACTTTCCTAAATGACTTTTTTAACCCTGGATTCAGGCAACTTTTATTCCTGGGTTTATTTATTTTTAAAGTACACAGGACGACTTGTTAATTATCTCTGGAAAAAAAGGAAAAGTTACGCAGTTTACATTACCTAGTTAACTATGAAATGAGCTTTTATTAATCTCAGTTCTTTTTTTCAGGGTGCGAGAGGTTCCCAAACTCTCATTTGAAGAGACTGAGCGTAGAGCACTTCTACTGAAACACTGGTCCAGATACAAGTTTTCGCAGCACCAGGCTGAGATGGCTGAAATTAAGGAGGCGTTGGAGGCCCAGAGACAGGCGCTGGATGAGTTGAAGATTGAATCAGAGGACCTTTACAAAGCAGCAATCGCACCCGATACTGATTTATTCCCCTTCCAGCATCAGGGCCCCTGCTACACACCACCAATTCCAAACTACGAGGCTCCAGATGGCAAATACAATGACATTACACGAGTATACACCCAGTGAGGGGTATTTCAGGTGTGTACAGGTTCAGAAGAATGAGGACTGGGCTTTTCGGAAAAAAACACATCAATATAATGAAGAACAGCTTGGAACATTAAAACGTTTCTTATCTGTAAATATTCTTCATGTGTTTCATAAATTCATTTTACATGAGAATATTTATGAGACAGACCACAGACACAGTTGGGTCATATCTGTTATTTAATAAAGAAAATCAAACAGTTTTTTCACAAATATCGATGTGGTCTTTTTTCTTTTGGGTCACAAGATACCGCATCTACCTACAGATTCACTTTGATTCCTGTGACATAATAAAAAAGGGTTGTGAAAACAATAAAAGTGATGCAAAAAAGGCTGAACATTCATCATTTCATGTTTTTATCTTAACATGCTCGTACAAAAGAAAAAATAGATGATTACTTAAACAACCAACAAAACGTAGATAAATCAGTGTATAATACTAAAACAGAGATTTTTAGGACAAATGGAGAAAGCAAAACTCTTTCAAATGTTTGAGTTAAAGAGAGTCATCAAATGCTTCTGTATTATATTCATCCTAAGACTGAGCTGTTCCGCATTTGTCTGTAAGCACCTCAAAACAGTAACAAATAAATCCAGAAGAGTCAGAGCAGGAAAGTCCTGGCTGAAATTACTGAACAACATCATCAGAAAGATCCGGAGATCAGAACTGGAGGTTCATTTATTTCTTCATGGATTAATTGTATATAACACACTCATCAACAGTCTCGTGTGATCTGCACTGTGTGTGTTTAAGAGTCTTGCGATTTATCCTGGTTGAGTGGCAGGTGCCAGTCGGCAGGAGGAGTCTGACGAAGCTCCCAGACAGAAGAGAACTTTCTCTCTTCAGCCACACGCTTCCTCTCGCTCTTCTGAAGAGATTCCTGAAGAGGAAAACATAAACAGAGTCTTCAAAGATAATAAGTAGCAAGTGCTCGGTCATTGAACATTTTATTTAAATACTGTTTTGCTGTATAAACAGCCAGTTCCTGGCCAGACCTTAAAATGTGAGCTGTGGTTCTTTTCCCACTCTTTACAGGAGTTATAGTCCACCTTCCATTGTTGACAGTCTGAAACTTTTCCGTATGTGTAGTACTCATGAAATCTGTTCCATAGACTCCTGCAGTGCTTAAATTCACTCAAGTAGACATCACATTCACGTGGTGGCTGTTTCAAAACATACAAAAAAGCATTATAATGAATGCAAATAAAACGTATGCAGAATGACACAACTAAACAACTCAACAGAAAAACCCATAAATGGTGGAATTTTGACACTGACAAAGACATCCTTACCTAAAGTATAATAGTAAAAGTTCTTAATTATAATTTGTGTTAACCATGATTTAACCACAAAGACTTCTGATTTTCTTGTACTAAACTATGGTCAATTTTCATAAGGGACTTTTAACAAAATATCAATATCATGGAACTGAACTATTACCATATTCGTATAAAATATGAACAGCCAACGTGACAATACTGCAGTGTGCTTTAATATTTACTGTAGTGAAGTTTTAAAACAGTATAAATATTACAGTATACTAGAGTATTTTCAATATATCCTGCTGCTAAATACATGCCCAAAAACTTGTGTTTATATCTGTTCAGATTATAAGCGTCTATTGAAATCCTGACCACACATCAACCAATCTCATAGTGACGTCAGGATCTGACAGCTTTACGCCTGTTATGTTTGTATACCAACGTATATACAATAATAACAATATTTGGAATACAACCAAGAAGAAGTGCAGGTATTTTATACAGTTAAATGAGAGATTATATTAAATTTACCCTCCAGTTTGACCCGTCCATACTGATCGCTCTTCTTCTTCTGACGCATTACAGCAGTTTCGTCACTGCCATCTACTGTCGTCATTAAACAACGTCACACGGATATTGACATTTCGTGTGTTATAAATATGAAGCTATAATTTAATCATGTCTGCTTCAGGTTTAAACGCGTGTGTTACCAGTATTTTGGATTTTAGTGTAATATTTGTAAAGTTTGGTCGAGTCGAACGCATCCATTATCAACATTCTTCGCTTATATTTGTCCTCCGTACTTTTATTTTGTAATCTGGTCAGGTGGAAGCGGAAATACATGCCGGCGGTTTGCGCCTGTACTGCAGTGTGTGTAGTTTAAAATCTATTCATGTGGTCACTTTTAGGGAAATTAATTTCATATGCATGTCTCCATAATGCCGTCTGAAAACCTGCGATGGGATACTTTAGATGCTTTGAAAAACTCTACGAAGGGAAAACTGAAATACAGCTCAGACTGGCTGGAGAAGGAAGAGGTTAGACCTGCAGTCAACAGACAGTTACACTTATTTTAGTATTTTTCCATTTTTTTATATTCTTATAATATCGCTTGAATTTATTACCAACAAAAATATAAATAAGTCAATAAACAAAGGCTGCTTCGCTGCATTCATATTTGTTGTCTTGATTTTCCTGCGTTTATTTCAGGATGTCCTGGCAGGCTTTACTGAGATCTCAAGTCTGTCGCCTCTATCAGGACAGATTCTAAAGAAACTGACTCCTCGACCCCGAGTGAAAACCTGCTCTCTGATCTCCTCTGTTCGGGATACGAGTCCATCTTTTTCTGAAGATGTTGCTATCTTCGGTTCTGTTCCCATCAGCCCCAGGCCGATCTCATCTCCAATCTCTCCAATAGCAGCCTCCGTCCTTGGAGAGGAAGATGAAGAAAAGGTGACATTATAGTTTCATTATATGCCATATCTGACCATATGAAGGTAAATGGTTCACACTTATTTTGTAGCCCAGGTTCTCAACGAGATTCTTTGGAGGTGTCACAGGACAAAATTAGCAGCATAAAAGTACTAACGTTTATGCTAATAGAATAGCAACAATAACATGTATATAATTTATAACTAGACGAGTGTAATAAAGCTATTTATTCTTTTCATACAGGAGTTTTAATTATGTAATCTATAATCTGACATTTGTCAAATTTCTGACCTGATTGTTTTGAGACTGATCATATTTGTCTGGCGCTGAAAACGAAAAGATCTGTTTTTGACTTTTTATGTCAGGACAAAGAGGGGACACAAGGAGAAATAGAAGATGTTCATGCCGTGGGTGTCAGTTCTGCAGTAAGCGTCAGCTCCCCTCCAGCGATGTCCGTCCTGTCGCCCAGAGCCACACAGGTGGCGGGCTGCATCCTTATGTGTGAAGAGAAACACAGAGCCAGAGCAAAGGTGCTTCACTCTCAACACTTCATGTGACCATTTGACATTATGTGGAAGTAGCATGTTTAAAACTATAAACAACATTAAGATGACACACTTTCTCTCTCTCTGTTTGTCTGTATCTCAGGCGGAGCTAAATCTCAGGCAGGAACAGCAGGAGCATCTTGTGGCGACAGTGGCCGGCCGAGGGTCTGAACAGCTAAAGCGTTTTGATGAGTTGATGGCGCTCAAGCAGAGGCAGGAGCGTCAGAGCATTAGGGACATGATGGAGAAAGAGTAGGTGACCTCTGACCTCTTGCTCGCTCATGGTAATTAAACCCTTGCTTCTGTTGTTGCCAGCACCAGCAGGCACTGGCAGATAGCCAGATAACTGAACATTGATTAAATATTAATAATTGTTTGATTAAATTGATATTTGGAATACGTTTATAATATCTGTATCAATTTGTTTCTCTTTGTGGCATTTTTGCCCCATTAGCCGACTTAATGTCTGACCCTGATTCGAGATTATGATGTTGAAGATTGTATTTAATGCTTTTGAATAACGCGATGAGTCTCTGTGTCACCTTTAAAGGACCCAGGAGAGTCTTGGCCGTCAAGAGAAACTGCGAGAGGAGCATAGACACAGAATGAAGGTGAGCGTTTGGATCACTTACATAATAAGTGAGGTTCCAGGTTCAACACAAGTTTCATTGCATTTTGTCCACAAAACATCATTTCAGAGTTCAAAAAGTAGACCTCGGGTCTTCTGAAAGCGTTTAGTGACCTGCATCTGCTCTGTCACAGATTCAGAACCTGCGTCTGCGGGAGGCGGAGCAGCAGCGTCTGCGGGAGGCGGAGCTTGAGCGCCAGAGGCAGACGGAGGGCAGAGAGAGACTTAGAACGCTCAATGACATTCAAGAAAAAGTGCTACAGCTCAATCAGAAATTACAACCAGCTCCGGCCACACAGACAGGTCCCATCCCTAACCACGCCTCCTACATCACCAGCGGTAACCAGCTCTGCTCACAGGTGTCAGAGGTGGTGCGGACCACCACAGAGGTGCGTGACAAAAATGTAGTCATTTTAATAAAAAATCACATTATTTTGGTAAGAAGTCTTTGTATCACTTGTATCGTTGTGAGGATGAAGAGCAGACTTGCGTGTGTCGTTCAGGGTGAGTACCCCAGCGTGGTGGACATGGCGGTGGCAGAACAAGCGCTGCAGGCCATGATGACACTGGTCGGAGATCTGCAGGACGAGAAGGCGCAGGATGCTGAGAGGAGGAGGAAGGAAGATGAGGAAGAGGAGAAGAGGAAGAAGCAGGCTGAGCTGGAAGCCCAGCTGGAGGAGCAGAGGAAGAAGACTGCAGCGCTGTCCGCTAAAGAGAAGACCAGACGTGAAGGTGAGAAAAAACCTCCTGCGTGAGATCATGTCCAGTCCTGCTGTTTTAAAGCTCTCTGAACACATGCTTTTCATCTCCTCTCAGGCCTGCAGATGAGAGCAGACAACAGCACTTTAGTATGGTGCATCGGGCTGCAGGACTTTGCAAAACAGTGTGCTGAGTCTTTTGAAGAGCTCAACAGTAAAGACAAGCAGGTTAGAAGTCTTCCAGCTCTGTGTTCAATGAGGTGTTTGGAAGTGTCGTGACGTTTATTAATCGGTTTTATGTTGTGAATGCGTGCAGACAAAGAATTTAAAAATGGATCTTCAGAAGGCTGCAACGATACCTGTGAGCCAGATCGGATCTACATCAGGTGAGACAAAGTGACACGTGCCAGCAGCACACAGTGATGTGTATGAGATGTGTGGATTAAACCCACTGCGTGTGTTCAGGCTCTCAGCTGAAGGAGATCTTTGAGAAGATTGACAAGCTGCTGTCGGGACGCACGGTGATGTCCGGTGGAAAGACAGTGTGTGCATCCCATCATCGATGTGGGCAAGATTTTATCAACTATAAACTGGCAGAAAAGTTTGTGGTAAGAATTTGGTGCCTCATGGTAGAAAAACACACTGAATTTGTTTCTCGTGATTCTCATGATCTAGAAAATCACTTCATATGAAGGCTGATTGATTCGCATTACTTTGATGACACCCGGAAATTGTGTTGTTAGTGAGCATGTTTTTTTAATTGACGAGTTTGAGAAACATTTGTGTGAATGTGTCATTTTTGTTTGTGTAAATGTATCTGAAATATGGAAAAAATAACTCTGCAAATGAGGTTGACTTGATGAGATTAAAATAATAATATTAAATAATAATAAATAAACCATGCATTTGCAGAAACAAGGAGAGGAGGAGGTGGCATCCAATCATTTAGCGGCGTTTCCCATTGCTGTCGTGGCGTCGGGCGTGTGGGAGCTTCATCCTAATGTAGGAGAGCTCATACTCGCTCACCTGCATAAGATGTGTCCGTATTCTGTCCCATACTATCCACCCAAGCAAGAGGGCATGTCTGTGGAGGAACACCGGAGGTGAGAACTAGCAAAGCTTGTGTACCTGACATCTGATCAGTCTACTCGAGTCTGAACGAGAAAAAACATCTGTGGTTTGTAGCAAAACTAAATTTGCTAAATGAGAGCCCTTAAACACAGGATGTGATGTCATGTGCTGTTATCGTTTGTCTGTGTACACACATCGGACAGATAACTTTGGCCATGCGGTGTTAATCTTGAAAAGTTTAACTTCACATTCACTTCATGTTTTTCTTTAATTTATTTCATGAATATCTTGATCTGCCCTCAAACCATTTTATATTGCATTATAATAATATTATCGTTATAGCTAGTTGAAGCATTTGAAATGTACCTTGCCCAACAGGATCCTGGGATATCGCGTGGAAGACTCTAAAGTTGAAGAGCAGGATAGTTTTTTAAAGAGGATGTCGGGAATGATTCGTCTTTATGCGGCAATCATCCAGTCGAGATGGCCTCATACTAACAAACAAGGGGTGTGTGGCATTAAAAACACATTCTTCTGTTTAACATGATTGAAATTAGCTTGTGACTTATCTGATATGTAAGTCACTTTATATCTTCTGTGCTGGTTCAACAGTCTCATCCGCATGGGTTGAATCATGGCTGGCGCTGGCTGGCACAGACACTTAATATGGAGCCGATTGCTGATGTCACCGCAACAATGCTCTTTGACTTCCTGGAGGTAGATTTTCTTCTGCAAGGAAGTTGATAATGAGATTTACACCCCGTTTTCACTTTATAAAAATGTGTCTTTGATTTCTTTTCACCTGTGGAGGTTTGTGGAAATGCTCTAATGAGGCAATATCGAAACCAGTTCTGGAAGCTGTTATTGCTCATCAAGGAGGAATACTTTCCAAGGTATTTATGTCTTTAATGACAACATTTATTAGACAATTACTTAGAGAAAAACTTGAACCAGGGTGTTAGGAAGTCACATTATGATCATAAAACCTAAGATAGACAGTTTTGAATGCAGTTCCTCAGATAAAGAGTGTGGTAACAAGAGACTTTAGTTTTAGACTTGTGATTAACATGGTTCAAATGCAAAGCAAATCTTTTCCTCAGAATTGAAGCAATCACAAAGTCCGGTCAGATGGGCTCTGTCACCAGACTCAAGCAGTTTCTAGAGGTGGGCATCCTTACATTCGTAGCATCAGTGGAATTATGCATTCTAGATCTTAAAATGAAGCAGTTTGGTACTCAATGCTTGTTCTGTATGTCATTCCTCACACAGAATTCTTTGAGAACCAAGCAGATTTCTCCACCCACTGGCCAGTTGGATCATGGCTTCTGGAGGTCCTGACCCTTTTGATATCAACCAATCACATGCAACAATGTGTCTGTGCTACGCCGAAGAGCTAAACCTTGCTGCTGCCCAATGGATTAAATGTGCGCCTGCACGAGAGTTGAGGCATTTTGCATTAACGTTCATTTTTATTTTATTTTATCATCGCTACCATTCAAATAAGTATGCTCTGCTGTTTTTAAAATGTCTAACTGTCTTTCATGTAACCAATGTATCCATCCCGTCTCAAGGTCATGAAAATCACTGCACAAAGATGATGTATGTCACATTATGTATAGTTGTAATGTATTGTATAAAAATTAAACAAGCACGCCAAGTGCCAAACACACTTTTACTTCTCTGATCTTGTTTTCTAATGCAAAATAGCCACCAGTTAATACTGTCATTCATCCGGCCTATAGGGGGCGTATACTCTGTTTTGAATATGCACTCAAGTTTGTGAACCTTTTGAGCTGTAACCGTTTGGAAATGTGATCTTTATGCTGATTTAGTTGTTAGCAACACTTGTTTATTTAAAAATCCGAGCTGTTGTTTCAAGTTAAATTAGAAGCGCGCAACATGAGCAGTGTTCGACTTTAAAGGGCGCGGCTGCGCAGAGTGATCTAAGCTTGACATCAAAATATCGCGGGAGCTTTTCGTTTCGCTGTGTTCTCGTTCACTCTCGCGGTACTTCAATGTAAAAGGCCAATCGATCTGCGCAGCGCAGCGCGTGTAATCGATCCCTATTGTTGCTTGAGCTGTCTGCGGAGTGACGAGGGAACTTTCCTCTTCAGGATGAATTTCACGAAGTTTTCGTGGGTCTTTGCGCTGCTTTGCGAGTGGGTTCGGTCCGGTGTCGCTTGCTCGGGGTTGCTGCTCTGCCGGTCATGCGGGCACGAGGTGGCGGAAGACGCGGACGTGAGATTCGTGCCCAGCCGTCTGGCGCTCTCGCACCGGAACGACACGGTGATCGGCGGGAAGCGGGTGTCCGTTCAACTCTTCGAGAATCCTCAAGGCTTTCGTTTCGACGTCGTTACTTTTAAGAAAGCGGACGTTCTGAAGCACTGGCCGGCTGACAGCCACTTCTCCTGGTATCCCGGTTTCTCGTGGACGGTCGCCACCTGCCCGCGGTGCAAGACACACATGGGTGGGTTTCCAGAAGTCTGTTTAATGTGACAAGTTATCAACAAATCCACTGTGCTGTTGTAAAATCACAGATGTGAATAAGTAACTTATTAACTGTGGTAAAATGCATCGACACGGTTTTGTCTTCATGAACCTTAAGATACTCCAAACCTTATTTATTGCATAGGTATTACTGCAGAATAATTGAGTATAGTGCAGTAGTTATACTATGATATTGTATGACATTATACTATAATAGTACACTACAGGTTTTTTTCATGTGTGGTACAGTAGTCACGAATTGATCTTAATCTCATTACAGGAACCATCGTTTACCCAATGAATATGATATTACAAATGGTAATCAAAATTATGGCGTGATAAAACCGTGGTCATTTTTTATTAAGGATTACCTAAATAAATATATACCACCCTGTTGAAAAAATCCTGGTTTTAAAATAATCTGCCAAATTTATAAATGAAAATGGCAGTCATGGGAATTGTTTTTGTTTTAATTGAAGCTACAATGGTTTCTGATGGCAATGTGCTGTTGATGGGATGTTAGATAAGAGCCAATGTGGAATAAGACCCAAAACAAACTACATTACTACAATGTGTCATTTTTGCCATTACTATTTTACACGTTATAATGCTGTGGCACTTTTTGTGTAGTTTAATATTGTTGTCTCTTTGTGAAGGTTGGGCATTTCAGCCGAGCGAGTGGCCTAGCACGGTGACCCGGGAAGAGTTCGAGGGTTCCGATCAGACGTTTGTGTCCCTCATAGCTGACAGGTTACTGCAGGAACACTTTGCATCCACACTGCTGATGACACCCAAATCTTTCAGAAGTTGACCACACTTTATGCCATTTAATAAAGTTATTTTTATGAGAATGTTTAATGTTAGTAGAAAGACTGGTTGTGTTTCTGACAGAAGTTAAATAATATGTCCCCTTTAGGTTTCATTTAAAAACAATCAAAGGAAAGAAAAAAACCCAAAACATTTTCTTTGCCACTGAATGAATCCCAAACATGGTGTTTTATTAGAACAAAAAACTAAACGGTTTAAAGTTTATGATAATACAGGCAGTGAGGTACAAGCATGGTTAGGCTACTGTTTTTTGAGAATTTTATTTTCTTTATCAAAAATGTCATTTCAAATCTGGTGGATGTCTGTAAAACAAGACGAGATAAAAATCAAAAACTCCTCAATGGTGCCACATACACCCTCTCTCCTCAGCCCCCCTGAACAGATACGGTACAAGAGGATAACACGACAGATTTCTACCCGCTGATTAATCCATGAAGGGTTTAAATATGAAGAATAAAGTAATGAAACCCCAGAGAGTGCTAGAGCTAGCATATCACTGCCCACCATGGCTTCTGTTCAATTAACCACACAAAACTTTAACAGGAAGAAAATTATACATATTTGTACATACATATATTTATAAAAAACAAAAAGAAAACTATTCGCAAGTCTACACCAGATGGATGCTGCCGATACTACAGTGTTTTGCTTTTTACCTCGAAATGCATTGGGAATTGAGATGGTAAACGCCACGTCGGCAGGATTTTGCAGTCAGTTTATTGAGTCTGTTCGGGGAACTTCAACATGGCATGTTCAGGACAGAGGAATAGATGGAGCTCAAAACCAAAAAACTATCTGAAGAAGCATCCTGCTCCCCAAAGAAAAGCCAAAGAAGCTTGGGACTGGGATGATAATTTTCTTGCATTCCAGCTTTAGTCATCCTCACCTTCATCATCCTGTAACAGAACGAAATATAAATGAGCATTTGACCTGGTGGTCATGGGGACTTAAATATATGAATAAAAATACAAAACTTAACTGACAAATAATCTAGTTATTATGCTTTGACTTGATGTAAAAGAAAGAACATCACCATATTGTATAAATATTGAATAATTTAAGGACTATTTTTTATTTCTTTATTGAAAATCAGAGAACAGGAAATAAAGATTCATAAATCACTTATGTTTAACAGTTAGGTGTTGTGTGCCATTAAATAAAGGAATCACATGCCTCTCCATCATCATCCTCTTCCTCTCCGTCATCTTCACCCTCTTCATCAATATCATCCAGCCCTTCCTCATCTTCCTCCTCATCCTCACCCTCACCTTCCTCATCATCCATGTCTGGGACCTGTGTGCAGTCGATTAAACACCAGATATGGTTTAAATGCAAATCAGTTACACAGAATTTCCATTCAGCTGCTCAAAAAGGAAGAATTATCCCCCCACAACATTTAACTGACTGGAAACTTTATTAAAACAAAGCAATGCAAATCTACAAATGACTATACTCTCGCACAAAATGACAAATGCTGCTGTTTGAGTGTGGAAATTTCCAGACAGGCCTCACCAAGTAGTACTGTAGAGGATTCGGCCAGATGTCGTCTTTGATAACTTCTCCCAATTCGTCCGCCCCTGAATCTGCATGGTCTGTAAACCAGGTGAAGAAACTCTCTGGTTCTTCATGTTGTCTCTTCTTTCCAGCTTTACTCGGTGTCTGACTGGACCGGCTTGTGAGGTCCTTTAAACGAAGCAAAGTTTGACATAAGAACAAAGATTTTTTACAGCCATGAGAGATAACGAGTCACACAAACCTTTCCCGGCTTCCATTTGATCTCGGTTGATTTAGAGGTGGGGTCTCCGCTTTCATTCAGGTGAATTTCTTTGGAGAGGACTTTGTTCTCAAAATACATGTTTTCATCAAAATACTAAGAAAACACAAACAGACAGCCAGTTTTGAGAATTGTAGAGCTTTAAGCCATGGAAACAAAATGAAGATCACAAATCCTTACAAAATCTATTCTGTAGCCTGATTTGATGTCTTCAAACTCTGTGACCTCTACCCTGGTCAGATAATGCAGTGCTTCCTCATCCTCCTCGCCGAGAAGAGCTGAGACTACACAAACAAATGAACAAGTGTTATGAAAACTCACTCATAAAACAACAAGATTTGTTAAACATCACAATAAATTAATGAGAGATGCGAAACACAATAAAACAAATGAAAAAAAGTTTGAATTGGACCTCACCTTGTGGATGGTTGACGAATGTTGTGACCCAGAAGTTTGGTATTTTGGCTATGAGTTCTGATCTCTTCTGGAAGAACGGCTGGCGGAGTTTGTTGTATTTCTGTTCGACTTTGAGAATTTCTTCACTGGCTTGCTCATTTAATCTGGACATAAGAGGAAAACAGTTTTCAGTTTCTCCTTCACAGGCATTGTAAGAACTTTTCCAGTAAATAAAATGTCCATACGTAACACTGACCATTATTTGAAAAATACTAAATAACTTTTCTAAACTGGATATTACAAAATTATCTGGACTTTGATGAAAAACACAATAGATTCAATGGCATTCATACCTGTCAATTTCATTCTGTACTTCATCAATGTGCTCGATGGCTTCTTGTTGCTCTTTTTCTAAACGAGAAGACACAAAACGAGAAATAAACAAACAGTGATATGCAAAGCACTTCTTCAGAGCCGAACAATAATAATACATCACAAATCAGGACTTCTTTCCCAGTAATATCTCAATTTTCACACTTTCTTTTTGCGTTTTCTCGCATACGTGCATTGTTGCCTTGTACGACACAAAACAAATACGTAACGTTAGAAATTAAAGAAGCATTAAGCGATAGGCTGGCTTAATTATTGACTTGTGTAGTTTGTGTGAGGTAAACGCAATCTGATGCACTGAGATCAGACCGAGCCGCGCGGATGCCGCGTGGTTTAAATGTGCACACAATCACTTTTCCTTCCGCGACCTCATGCTGCACCTGTTAATCGCCGCGAGCCCAACGCTCTCGGTCAGCCGAAGCCTATTTAAATTCGCTTCGGCGTCCTTTCCTTCATCGTTCGTCATTAGAAGCACATGCACGCTAACGTACATCATGGCGGAGACGCGGCACGGCTAAGCTAAGGCACAACAATAAAGCCTCGCGCGGCTGCTTCCGCTCAGCGTGTTTCACGCTCTTTATTCACAGGCGTCCCCACAACGAGCTGGCCGATCGCGGAAGACAAATAAACTCCCGCGCGACGCAGTTTGAAATGCAACGGCTTCAGAGTTTGTCATAATGGGGCTTTGTGGCGCGGACGGCCAGAAATCAAACATGGCCTCCGACAACGACCGCTGCCGCGGCCAATCATTACCGCGCCACCGTCGCCATAACCGAGACCCCGCTCATTATACCAGGATATTATCTATCGAAAATGTCAGAAAAACAACGTGAAAATGGCCGCCGTTCGTCGTCACTTACCCGAGGTCTCGTCCGCTCCGTCGTGGTTCGAGTTCAGTTCCTTTTTACTGACTTTAGCCGCTGAGGCAGACATGATTTCACTGATCACGACGAGAGTTTTCAGTGAGAATCGAGGGATGTGTTGCAAACTCCTCGAGGCAGAAGGAGGTCGTTCTCCTGTAACCGGCTCTGTGGATATTTTCTTATATTTAGGAGCAGAACACAAGTAAGTAAGCAAGCCCGCGCTCCTGCACGCACACAAACTTACAACGAACGCAGATTCTCACGCGCTCTCTTTCGGACAGAACGCGCCCCGCATGCTCGAAAAATGAACTCCGCCCCTTCGAGAACAACCCGCCGCGCTCGACGCTCGTCCCCGATACTGCGTTCTGATTGGGCAGTGCCGAGGGATCCGGGGCGTGGCCTGGAGCCGCTACTGAAAGGGCGGGATTTCGACGCAGCGCTCATAACATGTCACCTAATGAAAGTAAAATGGTTGTAGACAACATACATAATAAAAGCACAGTCAACTTATTTAAACTTTATTTTTTAACCCCATTAAAACTGTGCAGACTTCATTTAAAATTTCATTAGATTTATTTCGATTTTGTTATAATAGCCAGTAACACTTCACAACATTAGTTGATACAAAAATTACCATAAAAAGTCAGATGCTCCAGCGTTGCCTTTGACCCAACACAGAAAATATGTTTTAGATTGCTCAGTTACTTCCAGAAAATTCAAATCGAATAACAAATTGTTCAAAATATTAATACGTTTTTTTGTTAGGTTCTGGCTCATAAGAATTATTCATGTGATTCACTTTCACATCCTTCAGAACCTCAAAGAAACTTTATCTGCAAATAAAAAGTTCGGTACAAAAGTGTATTTAGTCAAATTTAAAAAAACACCCTTGTAAACCAGTATCAATAAGGTTTAACAGAATCTTTGTAAACTATAAAACTGTCATTATATGAACAGAACCACTTGTTACAGACGTAGAGTACATCCTGCAAGTATTAATAATTTAATAGAAAATAGAATTAAACAAATGTTACTTCATTAAAAAAAAGTGCAAAACCATAATAGCGCCCCAGTAATTAAGGAACACAATTATTAATGCATACTTATGTTATAATGTTGTACACTTCCCTGCATGATTTATTTCTTTTAGAATGACTTGAGAACACAATTTCTTCTCCTGCAGTACTCAATAATCACACACTAAAAAAGTTTAAAACACCATCATGCTTCTCTATTGAGCCTTAGGAAACCCAATCAAACATGAGCTACACTGAACATCAAATGCCCATGAAATCCCACCAGAGCCCACAGTTTTTCTTTCATACAGTTCCATTAGTGTTCCTGATGTAGATTCTTTCCCACGCCACAGTTCCACAGATACAAAAGAAGTCCCACAGGTTGCATATCACCCCTCTGTCAAAAGGGTTGTCCTCCCTGTCACAGTGTTTGAGGTACGAGATGCGGTGTTGTGACATGAACTCAAACGTGGTGGTGTTAACGGACGCCAGGTACACATGGATGCACAGCAGAAGTAACGCGACCACAGAGAACACTCCTGTCAGTCCAAGTGCCCCGAGCAGAAAGCCGTTTTGGGTGAACCACTGCTGCCAGGTGGGGGCAAAATCGATGGCAGACCTTACAGACAAATACACACACAATTATACACTGATATTAGTATTATTAGGTTTTAAAATCAACATAAGTGTAAGGACAAATCATTTGATTAAATTGCTCTATGGTTCGGTAAGGCTCTGATCCAAACAGAATCCTATCATACTGCTCGTTTCATGTTATGCTGGAGACTATCACACTGCATACTGCCCACTAATGAATACAAATGTGGGAACAAATATAAAATGAGAAACACCGTATATACAGTATGCTACACACACTCACCAAGCATTCTGTAGTCCCCAGGATAACGCAGCAAACTGCACACACAAATACAGCAGGAACCATTTGTGGTTTCTCTCTCCAACACAGTTGTCAATCCAGGGGCAATGATGGTCGAAACGCCTCACACAGCGCTTACACATTTTACAGTGCTTTGCCCTCATTGGTTGCTGGTCAACATAAAAAGAGAAACAAGAAAGATCACTGACCAACTTGGCCAAAATGTTCATCTTATTGTAGAGTAACTGGTATATTGATGTTTTCATGGTCTGTACGCCAAACAAAGTACAGGATTATTGAAGCACCAGTAAGAAACAATAGCCACATCGCCGCTGCTTGAGGGAACTCTGCTCTTGAGGAATCATCTTTTCCAGTTCTTCAATTCTTTCCACGATGGTTCCCTTAAAGAGACCAAATGTCAGTCATTATTTTATTCACTGTTGATTTTTTCTGATTAAGCTTTTGATTTCGAAAAACCTTTGTGTCTTGGTCAGACAAAACAAAACCAGGATCCATAAGAGACACAGTGAAGAACAGCAGCACTGACAGCAGAACTAAAGAGCTGAACATCAGTGGCTGTAAGAGATCTCCTCTCTGTTGACACTTCCGAAGATCTGCATACAGTAACGTTAAATGTCATGAGCAAACACACATAACGTCAAAGTACTGGGGTTCATTAATGATTTCATGGTATTTAAATGGTTCTTAAAATAATGCATGATTTTAATGTAACAGAACCTTATTAAAGAATCAAATAATTTTTACCTGTGTTATGAAGAAATAAGACTAAAACTGTGAGCCAGGTCAGTATCACATATACAGTTCGAACTAAACAGCCTGACCCAAACATGATTTTTTAATGCTGGCTTGCGTTATAAATAAACATGTAGTCAATATCAACATAAGTTATTATATCTGCAATTAAAACACTTTAGATATATTTTAAGCTAGGTTTAACCGACTCTTTGGCCGTGTTATTAACATTTCCGGATGCAAGCGCTTGTTCAGATTTCATAATAAAAGCCCAGATCGGCGTTAAGGCGAGTAAATGAGTATTTATATTAATACTTTTTAACTACAGTTTAGTTTTTAAAATATAATATTCAAAGTCATCATTCAAATATTATTCTTTTATTTTTACTAAGCATTAGTTGTTAGTGTATTTAAATAATTAAAATACTGACCTATTCAGTACTACTAGCATGGTAGCAGACATGTAGATTTAAAGGGATACTTCACATAAAAATGAAAATTCTGTCATCGTTTCACCTTCGAGTTTTTCCCAATGTGTATAAATGTCGTTGTTCTGATGAACACAGTGAAAGATATTTGTTAGAATGCTTATAACCAAACAGATCTCAACACCCATTGACTCCCATAGTAGGAAAAAATACTTGAAAACAAAAGAAGATATTTTGAAGAATGTAGGACAAAAAACAGTTCTGGGGCATCTTGACTGCCATTGTTTTTTTCCTACTATAGGAGTCAATGGGTGTTGAGATCTGTCTTGTTATAAGGATTATTCCAAATATCTTCCTCTGTCTTTATCCAAACAAAGACATTTATACACATTTGGAACTGATCGAAGGTGAGTAAATGATGACAGAATTTTCATTTTTGGGTGAAGTGTCACTTTAAGGGATGTTGTGCAGCTTGCAGCGTTTACAGTAAGACTACAGATGGCAGTGTTCTTTCACCTATTAAGAACAACGATTTATACGCGTCTGCAGGATGGTATCGTGATATTTAATGAGTAAATTATGACTGTAGAAACCAGTTGTAAGTGGGTCAGAACCTTCATATTGGGCAATCATATCTTCATCTATTAACTGCGACATAGTGTTGTATACAATACAATGGTTATGTTTTACACATAAATATATGAAGAGTTTGGTTCCAAAATCACATATCATGTTTTTTGTCATGTTATGTTTTTGTGTTTTTTGTTAGCTAGCTGTATTTTTTGAGTTATGGCTTAAATCAAAACAAACCAAATGCATTTTGATTTATATTAATTGAAATGCACAATAAAATAACACGATTTCTGAAGATCAGATCTCATTTTGAAACCAAAGTCTTCATATGAGGATATATATATAATTCACATATATTTGCATACATGGCCAAAATTCACTGGGCTGGAGTCCAATAGGAGACTTTTTTCATTTTTAAACCGTATATGCAGAAAATGCCACTTGTATGTGTGAAATGTGGATCATGTTTTTGAGTCCATTTCATGAATAGACTCCTTCCCTCCTTTAAATTCACTTGCTGGACTTCGGTCACTCATATTTCTAGCGTTGAATATATGAATTGTGAACGATTACATTAAAAATGTATTCTACGTTAATAAAGGCATTTACGTCAAAGACAAACCCCACTTATTAATTACAAGGATTCACATTATAGTTCAACCACTAGTGTTTTTGTAACCAAACTGTTATGGTAACGCACTGGATGAATTATTATTCAATGTATTAACAGACCATTACAATTATTTGTTCAACACAAAAACACTACAGACAAGAGATTAATATTACATTTTTTATTGAAAAAATAAATCATTTACGTTTTGAAATCTAAAACAAGACTGTTGTTACAACAAAACTGACATACTCAAATCACTCCATTCCTGAGAACATCCGTCTCAAAGCAGCTTTCACAATCTAAATCACATCATGACCTCTTAAACACAAACCTCCATGTATTTTAATTAGTGTACTTGAAAGCCCTTAACCCAAGCAATACTGCAAGTGAGCATATTATGTGCATTTATTAGCTGAACATTTGGTCAATTACAGAACATTCACACCCATTAAAGAACGTTACACGTTTACAGTCATCACTTAAAAGCTTCCATTCAACATCGACTAAGACAAAGTGCATTAATTCTCCAAATCAACCAGACATTATTTTACATTAAGGCAAAGCTAAGAACTTCAATGTGTGCAGTTTCATAAAAATATAAAGAACCGAGTTTCATAGAAGTAAAATCCTGATAAACGGATGGGAAATACTGGTTTCAATTAAGATGTGCTCTTGAAAAGTGCCAAGAAACACTTCACCAGATGCCACAACATAAATATCTGGTTGTTCTATATAATTATTTTACTTCAGTCAAAGTACAGCAGCGTTTTTCCTGGGTAGTGCAAGTTCAGCATTACATGTCAAGATTTTGCAGTAAAATATTGACGGTTGTTTGTAGTGTTGGACACATCTGCACCTGCCAAACCAAAGAGCGGCACATCATCGGTGCTCACACACACACACACACGTGCGCGTGCAGTTGGTCCCTGATTTCAGCTTCCAAACATTCAAACTTGAACACAGTGGCTCTTTTCTAACGATGTAGAACAATTAATAAATAAATAATTTAAGGGAGGATTCTTCCCGTTCCCCTGGTAAAATACTTTCACTTGTGCATGTTAATAAACAGCTCCTTCACTTTCTCACATTCACAGAATGAGTTGGGTTCCACACCTGAAGGTTCAAAACCCAAAGATTTGCGCCTCTAGTCCCTTTAGATTTTCATAGGTTCCTCATCTTGACTGCACTCCTAACGTCGACTTGATGTGCTCGTAGATGACATAGCTGATGCTGACAGCAGGGATGACCTTGAGGAAGTTTGCAGTCAGACCCCGGTAGAGACCCGTCGGCCCCTCTGTCTTTATGATCTGTTTGAACAGCCCCGTCATGGAGACCTGCGACACACCCTCAACCACGGCTGAAGAAGAAACGAGGTCATGATCATGAGGTGCGTTTGTGACAACATCAAAATAAAAGCACACAGAAAACGAGAGCTCACCTTGTGCCTGGATGCGTGTCCGTATGAGAGCAAGAGGATAGCTGGCGAGCTGACCGCACGTGCTGGAGACTGTACCACAGGCCAGAAGCACAAACACGCCAGGATCTGGACTGTCCGTACCGTAACGCTCAAGCCAGTTGTTCTTTAATGTCTATCGGGACAATATTGCAGAAGGTAAGTTTTCATTTTCATTTTCTTGAAGAAATTACCAATGATTTACTGAGTTTCTCTGCCCACCTCATAGACCGCCAGATCAATGCCAGCGTACGGAATGATGCCCAACATGTTGGGAACGTAGCCTTTGTAGAAGGCCGAGACCCCCTCTACCCGCAGGATCCGTCTGGCACAGTCGGAGATCCCTTTGTACTGGCCCGTCTTTCTTAACGCCAGGCGAGTTTTGAGAACCTTAACACGTGACGAGACAGACGTCGGTCAGCACAGGGGCAGGTTGAACACATGAATTTCTCAAAGGTGACAGATTCTCACCTCCATGGGGTAGATGGTGCTCTGCGCGATGACTCCTGCCAGGGAACCCGCTACAAAACGCTCTGCAATCCCAAGAGTTTCCCGATTGCTGCCCATCAGACGTTTGATCTGAGTTAAAACAGAGAGACGATTACTTCAATGTCATCACACTTGATTGTTTGTGCAATCAAAATCAGGTCAGAGTAGGTACCTGTTCATAAGCCATGAACTTGAGGGCTGATTCAGGGGCGATTTTAATGATGTTGATACCATTGCCTCTCCATAAAGACCGCATCCCTCCTTCTTTGATCATCTGTGTGAGCCCGTTCACAATACACATGTTGTTGCTATGGGAACCGTGCACCTGAGACAGAGAAACAAGTTGATTGTTACACGGTCTGCCAGGAATGACATCAATGATTACGTCTTTGTTAAGGTTCAGCAGTAAGGTCATTGCTTTCTGCTTGATCGAGATTTCAGGCTTGACGACAGGAACCAAAGTTACATTTTGTAAAAGCAGGTGAAAGGAATTGGTCAAAGTCTGACCCTTGGCTGACGCAGACGAGAGACAGATTTCACTGTTGCCAACATCCAACGAAAGGTGGACTTGCGAAACTGTCGCTAATCGAACCAATCAGAGCGCAGGACAGAGGGTGTGCTTGACTTCTCGGATTGTGATTGGTTGTCTTGACAATACGGTCAAGATCAGTTCACTGGAACACTTATGAACCGATTCTGTCCTTGTGTAACTTTTTATGAATTCGATCAATTGCTCTGGTTTTACTACAGGCTTCCTGTGAAGTTATGAAACTGTTCTGCTCTTATGGCCCGTTTTAATCTCTAAAGGAAGAGAGATTGTCGCAACAGCTTTTAGATCGTTTAATGACAATAAGAATACAATCCAAAAGCCGATTCTTTAGGAGACCATTAAAGGCGTGTAATGAAAAGCGGATCTCACCTGCATGAGGACTTTGAGTCGATCGAGTGGGGCGGTGAAGGTTCGAGAAACGACTCCAGCACCTCCACCAGCAACCAGGTGTCTCCACCACATTCCAGTCAAGTGCTCCTCTGTGGTGAACTCATCTGGAACAATGAGGTTCTCACCCACATCGAAGATCTACAGAGAAAGACACCAAAACCCACACTGAAATATCCATTCTGTACATTTGAAGTCAATAAAATCAATTAGATTATTAGGCATGCTTTCACTTGAGAGAATGATAACAATCTCATGAACAGAAGTCAACTGTTAAACATGACCTTGGCAGCTGCAGTGTGTGCGTCAGCAGCCTGTGACCTGATCGCTGACGCAGTCAAAAATCTTACAACTAATCCACATGTTTTCTAAGTACACAAAGGTGCTGTTTGATTTCAAAATCCATTGCACACTTTGCGAACCCTCGTGAACTTGCACATTGCAAAAGAGGGTCCGACTTCTGCGTCGGTCTCATTACACACTTTTAGACAAAGGCCAAGGTCAAAGGGCAACAATCTTAGTCTTCTTTCAGACGGTAACATCACATTGATAGCAGTGAACTTCTAGTGGACAGGATTAGACGCTGTTCATGCTACAGACTAGTTAAGATTAAGTGTCTGCATAAAACAGGATCATGTCCTAGATCGGCGTGTTCTGCTTGGGTGGGTATTTTTAGGGACCGTCAGTCTAACCCGTATCATATTGTGTAGACAAGCCCTACACTATTTTAGCCAAGCAAACAATCTAATCAACGCAAACGTGGAATACAGATGCGTGTATCACATCACCTGTACAGTTCATGCTAGTAAGAGAAATGCTTACTGTCGAGTGTTTCCAGTACAGGATGATTTCTGGTATGTTCTCGGCAGGCTGTTGTGAAGGACTCTGCTTCCATTCATTCCAGTCAAAGGTCATTGTGCCATTCTTGTCCATGCTACACAAGAACAAAATACAATGGAGACAAAAAGAAAAGCATTTAAAGAACTAGCCGTAAAAAAAAAACCTAAGAATTGATCAAAGCAACACACAGGAAGTGTGATATTTTATTCTGGTCTTACCTTTCAAGGACTCTCTCTGCCTGCTGCTGGGAAATGTGGACGCCAAGATCTCGAAGTGAACTCACGATGTCTGCAACATTCAAATGACCTGAGGAACAAAACATGAGTTCATCATCAGCCTTTTATTTGTAAAATATTAAGTTATATTTTCGATAGTCGGTTATGTGTGAATGAAGTCACGCATCAAGGTGTAATACCTGCATTTTTCCTATCCAGGCTTTTGAAGACGAGCTTCAGATCTTTCTCGTGGTCTTGGAGGTAGTGAACAAACTCTTCAAAGTCTAGTTGCCCATCAAGGTCTTTCTCTTCAGTTTTCAATGCTTTCTGTTGGGCAAAAGATTGCATACAGGTCTTAATGGAAGCAGATATGATCGGTGTTGGAAAATCCTGAACAAACCAACGCAAAGCACATCTGCACAATGATCACAGACTTAAACGGTCAAACCGGGACGGAGAGAATTATAACATTGGAAGGCAAAGACTAAGCTTTAACCACCTACAAGAAATCACATTCATAGCCATTTCATAAATACGAAAAACTAATGCCACCCACAAAGTTAAACCAATTTAGCTATAGACTTGAATAAAAACTCACATTCAGACTCTAATCTGTTGCCATGGTAACTTATTTCGCATGAAAGTCTAATATCTAATATCAAATCAGTTGATAAAAGTGTTGCGTGCATGCACTAATACAGAAATTGAAATAACCACAATGCAAATCCTAAACTCAATCTATGGATCGGAGAAATTCATTCATTCATTCATTATAGTCTACTAACAGAGGCGCGGTATACAATATCATAATGCAATTTAAGAAAGATTAAGGCACAAGTACAGACCATCAAACACATAAACACGACAAATGTCGCTTGAGGTTCGAAGAACACATTTTAAAACACGCTTTCATTATTAGAGTAATATACAGTCGCTCTTTTGTCATTTCAGGATGTAGAAGTCCATATATGGTCATCTGATCGAAAGTGCGCGCAGAAAGAGGAATGAACGCCGGAAACGCCGTGAGTCATGACAAAAACGTGCAGTTATTTCAATAAAAAAATACGAAGGTTTAACCATAGTTTTAAATCAACCGTTGTGTAAAGTAAATCATGTTAATTTTATAACCGAATTACCTTTCTCCATTTCTGATAGGTGGAGAATTCCTGGGACGCCAGAAGGACACTGAGTTTAAAGATCGACTTCAGCTCGGAAGGTAATCCATTCGACTCAAAATACTCCACTTCGATCTGATCGGAGTTCGGGACAGGCACATAAAGGCACAGGCACAACATCTTACAAATAATATAAAAGTCTACGACGATAGATAAATAAATAAATACTGCGGAAGCGTCTCGTATGTCGGGCGGTGAAAGGCTGAAATGCCGGCAAAGACATCAGGAGCCGGTTATGACGAGAAAAATCCTACGACACGCCCACGCAATGAAAACTGCGGCTTCTGATTGGCTACTTACGGGTGATTTAAGGCGCTCCCTCTGACGGAGAGTCCAAACGACCAATGGAATGCAAATGGTCTCTCTGGAATGTGAAACCCCCCTACACTACGCTTCTGGCTGAGAGGAATGTCATCATGGGCTTCCAGACGGAACCCCATGTGATGCTGGAAAATTTCCAGGGTTGTGGCTTTAGGGGGAGGGCTCTCACCAAATATCTGATCCGTAGGCGTGGCTTGTTGGTTTTGACTAAATTCTTGGTGTTTCAAGTCTTAGGAAACCTTACACTAACCCACACCCTTAATAACCTGAACCTAACAATCTAAACTACCTTCGATTGTTAAACTAACCAAAACAAACGGTTTCGTGATGACGTCACACTGGAAACCAAGGATTCAGAGGGGGATACGGCTACGTTCACTGGTCATGCGCACTTCAATACCGCATAATTTTTGTCACGCTGACAACAGTTAATTACTTTTTATTAATTGTAAGGTTAGGTTTAGGGTTGGTTTAGATGTAACTAATGTAGTTTATGGCGAGATTTTGCATCCCTTCTAGCCACAATGAATTTCCAGAACAAGACGAGTCACTAACACAATTTCCTCAAGTGAAACTCCTCACAACATTGAGAAATTATCTCATGACTGTGAGGAAACACATCATGTCATCAGACCAAATACAAAGTTCATATTAAACACTTAAATGGCGCATTGGGTTAATAGGTAAAGTCGGTTTGCCCATGTTAATAAAAACAGATTAATTTCTTTGATGGATAATCAATGGTTAACGCTCGTGAAATTATACTTATTATCTGTTTAACATTGTGCAGTGGATTAAAACATGAACTGCATTCAAATTAAAGGGTTGCTTGTAAACTTTGGACTATTAATTGCTGACCAACAGAATGCTGCACCACATAAACTCATTAGAATAATTTGATATAACACACACTGTGTATGGTAGCGTTCTTGACATGTTTAAATTACAATATCATTAGTTTTTATCTCCATGAATAATTAATTTGTCCACATATAAATGGCCGTGTTGTAGTGTTGTCTTCTGATATGTGGCTGCACTTTGGCTTAACCTGCAGCAAAGCTGTCTGCTCCGGTTGCAAATGACGTCAGAGTCCGTCGGAGGACAAGCCATCGTGCCAAAACTGACTCTGATTTATAAGATAGTATTAATAGGATATCAAGCACACTGCATAGAAAAATCTCAAGATTGAAGATGTACAATTGTTATGAACATTCATAAATAAATATTATATAATTAAAATATTTTTTTTAATTAAACAATGGTTTTCAATATATTCCATGTGTTTTTTATATATTTATAATAGTTGCTGTCTTCCCAAACCAAAAAATGGCATTTCTTTGTGTTGGTCTAAAGTTCTTAGCAGTTTAGTAAAATATTGCAACATTATTAATTAGCATGACTTTTGTACTGTATGGCACAGTCAGATCCCAGGAGAACATCAGACTGGTTTTACGACAGAATTTGACTCCAGTGCTCTCTAAAAACTATTTTAGTCCAGTCACACACTGGGGTCAGTATCACACGCAGACACACGCTTCAGGAGTCAGTTCAGATCTCTTATTTCATCAGATGGACTTGTGGGAGTTCTGCCCGACAACCTTTATAAACCTGTCATAATTCCACACTGATTTTATATTTATACCATAAATAGACGTATGCGTACTGCAGCGTGATGGTGCAATATGAAAATATCTTAATGAATGAATAAGATCTTTTCAATCCCAAATATGTAATGAAATCACTGTCACTCGAAACAAAAACAAACAAACATGTTTTTGAATAATTATCATTCTGATCACTAAAGTGCAATACAGTTACACTACACTGATAGCATCCTAATCGTTTATCTATTTATGTCATGTACAAAAACATCCTATACATGCCAGGCAGTTATAACATGTTTTACGTTCAACCTGTCCTATAGCGGACAAGATATGTACATTAACCACAGAACAAAGTCAAGGGCACGTTCCAGGTTAACATTCATCACAGTGTGTTTGTTTTGATGTCATACTGGATTACGTCTGATTGTTCATGCTTGAAGTGCATCCCATAAACTTTACCGGGAGAGTGAAAAACAGGACACGTTATCTTCCACTTTACGTGCAATAACCAGCTTCATGTGTATCTTTCAGTAAAGGGACAGTGGTCCACAGACAGAACACGTCAACAATGATTTTGCTGAGATTTTCAAGTTCTCTTATCAACAACAGAAAAGCCAAGCTTCAAAAAGTGACGAACAGAGGGAGTTATTGAAAACATGTTTTTTAACAAAGCCAGCTGTTACTAGAAAATGAACATAAATATAACATTATGTAATCATATAAATAATATTTAACAAGTAATATAAAATCATAGGAAAATATGTATTTATGTAAAAGAAACATTAAGGGCCGGTTTTCGGACAGGGTATAAGACTGGTCCCACACTAACTTGTCTTGATCGATTTGGAGTGACATATCTTTAAATATATTAGTGCGATTGTTTTGTCTGGAGGTGCACACATGTAATGTTTTTTGTGAGGTATGTTTTTTAAACCATTTAAATATCCTATTTAGCTAAAGCCTTGTCCTGCCTTAAACTAATTCCTGTCCGAGAAACTGCCCCTATGTGCACTGAAAAATAATCACCAAAGAAGGAGGTAAAAAACCTGCAAACACGTAAAAAAACGAACACTTTAAAAAAATTATTGCTGACATTGTAAGTATTTTCTGACATGCACACACAATATGGATTCATTAGCTGGACCACCACTACACTTTCAAGCCTATGAACTTTATTTCCTGTGATTTGTGTTCATCCTTGACATTTTTGACATTTGAATTGTCACACTTTGTAATTTGGAAGTGATTTAGTGTGTTATGTTGTTATTACATTAAGACTAAAAAAGACTTTAAACACAATGTCCTGCCATAGTTGTAGATGCCAGTGAAAGCCCTGTGATATAAAAAGCCAGGGCAATCCTCTTCTCTCTCATGTGACTCTATGAGAACATGTGTGATTAGTATGTACTTTAGTCTTGACTCTTGACCAATACAAGATGTGTTAGAGAGTCATCTGTGAGAACTGTGAGGGTTGCTAGACCTGACAGCTTCATCACTGAATTAATTATCATTTTAAATGATAACCGCTGCTGTGGACAAATCCACAATGTTTCATAATAACAGCATACCCTTACAAAAATAAGCATCATTTTAAGTAAGTTGAAGTATATTTTAGAAACTGTACACTGTGTTTATATGCCAAGTGCATAATGTATATGTATACTTATATACTAATATTATGTACTAGTGGTACATAAGTTTATTATTTCAATACTGTTTGGGAGTCGGATGGCCCTCTTTACCCTTTCAATAGAGTATACTTAGAACATTGTAATTGTAATATACACAAAATATGTGTCAATATAGCGCCGAGTATGGCTGCTGCGTCGTGAGCTCCAAACCAACTTTGTCATTTTTTGTTTGTTTTGTCGACCTTCCTTATGTTATTTATACTGGATACTGTTTGCCTTATTGTTTGGTGTTAAACTTGTACAGAAATGATGTGTAAATGTGTATAAGAAATGTCTGTCATACTGCCATGTTGGTTGGAACTGCACCCAAGTTTTACACCTACTGTTGCACCTGCGTATATGGTTGAGTGACAATAAAGGGATTTGATTTGAAATATAGAGTACAAGTATTGACTGAATATAGTATCATTTTCTTGTGTAATTTAAAGTATATTACATAGAAATAAATAAAATTGAGATGAAAAGTTTACTTTTTTATTATTATACTAATAGCACACTTAAATAATATTTTTTTTGTAAAGGTAATATAACTTCTCTGGTTATGTGTTTCCTGTTCACAGGCAGCCAACTCCTCTGTTAAATTCCTTCCATTTAAATAAGTAATCTTATTCTAAGAAGTCGGCTTTCTCAAGCAATGATAGAAATCAGAATTCTCCGAAACGTTCTGCCTTGACTGCATTAGGGCCACTTTTATTAATTCTTTGAAGCTCTGCAGGTTCAAGAGAAAAAATATTTTATTAGATCGATGTATTGCTTACTGTAACTGAAATTCAAAGCATTCCTTTCCATCTGTTCTGATAACCTATTATGACGTATTTGATATTTAGCCGTAAATTTGCTCACACCCAAAATAACAATCATAAAATGCTTAGAAAAGCCCCACAGTGCACATTGTGAAAAGTGCTATATAAATAGAACTGAAAAGATCAAATCATCACAGACCAGGTGACAAATGTCCACCAAGCTTGTCAATGATGGGACCGCCCTGCCGGTGTTCTTTAACTATTTTTAGACGGTTCTGTTTTGACAACAGTTTGGCAGGTATACACTTGTTTCAGGCGGATATAAGGGATTGTGTGTCACTCTTTGTTGGCTAAATGAAGGGCTCAAGCTGGGAAAAATCCTTTTAATCCTTGCTCACCATTGATGAAATTAAATACCAATGTCTGAGAATAACTAACAATGTTATTAAAACTCAACAACACGTCCTAATACTACAAATGTCTCAATGTCTTGACTTGCATATAAATAATTGTACATTACAATGTTTGGAGTATTCACAGGTGCTCTTGAGTTTTGTATATACGATCAAGAGTTAAATACTCTGCTTATATCTGTAAACTAATTCACCATTTTCGCCAATAAAGGTCATGAAAAAAAATAATTGGTTCTCAATTTATCACTATGTAAATTTTTATTTTAGATGCATTTTTTACTGTCTCGATGTTTTGTGACAGTTTGTTATCAAGCTGCTCCCTCTTCTGGCGGACAAATGAATCGCTATCCCGTGCAGCACTGCGGTTCAAATCAGAACACTCTCCACCAATGATATAAGAGAACGCCATCACCGATTGGAAGTTAGCCAATGGGAGTCGTAGGAAGTGGCAAATGGGCGGGACACCAACGTTGGAAGAGGAGTCGATTCAGGAAGCCATTACGCTGCGCATTCGTGTCAATCCTAAAAATCTTACTATTTTTACGTATTCTACGCAATTTTATTTTCACCCCACAACTCAAAATAAACCCTTTATGGCATCTCAGGCCAAAAAGAGAAAAACGAACTTCTCCGAAAGGGAGGTGGAGATCATCGTGGAGGAGATGGAAAAGCAAAAACACGTTTTGGTGAACCATTTTAACGCGGGCGTCACGCACATCGCAAAGAACAACGCATGGGTCGAAATCATGAAGCGCGTGAACGCCGTCACCACCTGCCAGCGCGAGCTCGCGGAGGTCAAGAAGAAGTGGTCCGATTTAAAGACGGAGGTGCGACGGAAAGTGGCGCAAGCGCGGGCGGCCATGGAAGGCACGGGGGACTGCTCCTCCATTCCCGTCATCCTCACATCCATGCAGCAGCGCATTTGCAATCTGCTGGGAGAAGCGACGATCATCAGCCTGCCGGCGGCGGAGGCGGGCACGGAGATCGCTGCGCCCATCAGCTCCGTCGCAACGTTAGCGCAAAGTAAGACGTTGGCGTAATTGTTGCGCTACTGCGTACATTAACGTGCGTTACGTCCTGCAAGTGCAGAGTGTGAGAAATTGAGAATCCATCACTGTGTGCCAGATAATGACTGATTTAATAACAAACACTGTCGTTATATTTGTGTAGTTGATGGATAACGTCCCGTATGAAAATAACTATGGTTTTACTACATAGTTTAAAGTTTATTAATACAAAGGAAAACAGCCTGACAAATATAATATAAAAGCAGGGTTCTAAGTGTACTTTTTTTTAATCCAAATTTTAGGTCAAATCTAAAGCAAAGTATGTAGTTTATGTGGCCACAACATCTTTTAAGTTTCACCACTTTTTGTAGATGTTAAGGTTCATTTCCTAAGATTGTACTTTTGTGTTTTAAACATCCCATATAATATCTCAGTTATAATAAGCTTAAATAATGTCACATTATTATCATTATTCTAAATAAAGTGAGGAAAAATATACAAACATTATTTTAGTGTCAAAAATGCATGTAACATCTTTTCAAACGTTCTCTTAAAAAACAAAATGTGATAATACAAATGAAATAAATTCACAAAAAAAGAATGTCAACAAAACTATTGTTGATTGCATAACTGAACTTTTCTGCAACAGGTATTCAACCAGCGACAGCAGCGGCATGTGAAATAAAAACGATTGAAGGTGAGATTTCACTGACTTTCTGTCTTCATCTGGATTTTAAACAATGAACAATATTAAGACGTGTGTGTTCGTGCCCATGCAGACGAGACGACGTATCACACGCTGGAAGAAGGGATGGTGGAGTACTGCACCACTGAGACCCCGGTGACGGTCACGCCCGTGGAGATGCTGGCGACACAGGCCGAGTGTTCGTCCAAACCTCAAGATCTGAAGAGCCGCATCGCCCTCAACTCCGCCAAGCTGCTTCAGGAGCATCGCGTCACCAACCTGCACATCCGTGAGATCTCCCAGCACCTGGAGAACCAGAACGACCTGCTGCAGATGATCCGGCGCTCGCAGGAGGCTCAGGCCTGTGCGCAGGAGAGACAGGCTCAGGCTCTGGAGGGCACACAGGCGGCTCTGTTGGCCTTCGTTCAGATGTTCAGACCGGCCCTTAAGGATCTCAGAAAGTTCTTACAGAACGCAAATAGCTCAAACGCTGCGGCTGTCGCAGAGAATGTGGAGGGGGTCCCGCCCCCTTCAGAAGGTGGACAATAGACGTGTGCTTGGTTTTTCTGAATGTTTGTGTGTTGTGAATGTGTGTGTGTTGAGTCTGGTTGTGGTCTATAGAATAGACCGGATATACCATGTAAAGTTTGTGCAGTATGGGTGGATGAAGGGATGGAGAAATGTGGATACTAGGACTTTAACTGCAGTAGCAAAGAAGCTTTTGACGTCTGCAATATTTTCATAATATATTTTTTATTTGCCTCACAGCAGTTTGGTAGCTACAGATATATTTTAAGTTATGAAATATATGTATATTTTTTGTATACTACTTGTGTGGACTATGACAAGTGTTGCATGCAAACTCTCATAAACACAAACACAGTGTCTCATGTTTGTGGAAAACTGGCTGGTAAGAAATGTTTCCAGTGGCCGGAAGATTTAATGAAGACGTTTGTTTTTGTACAACATATGCTAAATAAAGAAACTCTCTTACAAGTCTGTGTTTACTTACTCATTCTTTTCATATATTTCTTTCTTTTTTTAATATTAGCCTTAAATTATTAATTATACATGATATACCGATAAACCGTTGTATATATGTTTTTATTTATATACATATAGAACTGACTTCTATCTCTTTTCTATGTAAAAAAACTTAACTTAGCTCTGTATACTGTGGTAGGCTTTTTGAGACCAGTTTTATTGCACTTATGCTTTTCGTTGTTCCAACTGCTTCCATTGTTTATCTTATTTGTAAGTCGCTTTGGAAAAAAATACTAAATGTAAATGTTTAAAGCATTTAATACTAAAAGTGATAGTATTAAGCGGATTGGATCAATATTCACCGTCATGTCATAGCAAACCTTTCTTCTGCAGAACACAAAATCTATTTTGAAGAATGTTGATAACCACCATTGATTCCCATTGTATGAACCCAAAACCACTGAGAAATATCACAAAATATTGATATAAAAGAAGTCAAAAACAAGTTTTGAACAATATGAGGGTGAACGTGCTGAGCTGTCCCTAAAAATAAAAATGAACGTACAGACTCGACAAAGTGTTGAGTTTGATTTATGACACAACAATACCAATCCATGTTTCAACTTAAGAGAACGATTTACTTTATAAGGTCAATTTTTGTGATCAGTTTGGCTGTTGTTTATTTTATCACCACAGGAGGGAGACAAAGTGTCACATGACTAGCCTGTTATGTTCAGCTGCTCTGGTGTTCGTGAGAGGATTATAACGGAAACATGTGTTTCAGTGGCTGTTTATGTTACTCAATACAACCGTTTTCTAATAAAACTACAATAAAGAAAATATATTTAGATACGAAAGTAAATTATATAAGGAGGAAAAATGTACTATATAAAGAATTTTACTTTCCCTCAGTTTGCGCGCGGGCTTGTGTGATTGAGTGTGAATGTGTGCGCGAGCTTATGTGTGTGAACAGGGGGCGGCGCTTCATAATCTTTAAAAAAACAGCAAACACACACACGCAGTGATTTAGCGACAGAATGACAACATCTGAACACGGATGACACTTAAAACACAAATTCTACACGTGCATCATTAACGCGGACAAATGTTTCAACGCGTCTCGCGTCATTCGCGCGCCTCTGCACCAGAGACTCGGACGCGTTCGTTGGTACGTGATTTAAACATCGTAAAATTACCTGAAAACACAAAGAACATCAATTAAGAATGTTGACGAGCACTTCAGCAAACGGTGTGTGCATCTGCCGCGGTGAGAGTTGTGTGATTTGTGTTGTTTTCTTTCTACAGATGAACAATGAAAACATGACGCTTCCAGATTAGAGCAACAGAAGAAACTCGTCCCAACAACACTGTGATAAAATCAGACATACGAGTGAAATAAACTCAAGTTCATGGCGTTTTTAGTGAAGAAGAAGAAGTTTAAGTTCCAGACTCACTTCACTCTGGAGGAGCTGACGGCGGTGCCTTTTGTCAACGGAGTTTTATTCTGTAAAATGAGACTGATAGATGGAGATTTCACTGCTTCATCCTCTAGGTAAACATCTTTTCTTTTCTCTTAGAAACGAAGGTTCTTCAGTGTTTCTTATTAAGACGCCTTTCTTGCTCTTGAATGGTTCTTGTTTTTCTCGATTAAAGATAAATATTTCTTTATGCGTCAAAATAGGTCAAATTCTTGTTTATTAAGTGATGCACCATGATAGTTTTCTAAAGAATCAGATAATTTGGAGTGCATAAAATGCTCATAGAAACCTAAAAATGTTTTAATGTAGAATATTTTAAAGGGTTCCTGCAGATCTTCTGTCGATGTGTAATGAAATAAGGATGAAAATGCAATAGATCTGTTTTTCTGTTCATGTCCATTAGCTGTTGTCTGATCTGTTGATCATTCACAAAACATGTGATCAGAAGGACGCACACAGCAACACACGCACGCACACAGCAACACACGCACGCGCACAGCAACACACGCACGCACGCACGCACACACACAACAACACGCACGCATATACACGCACACACAACACACACGCATATACACACACACATACATGGGTGTAATGAGTTGTATACTCTACAAACTGTTTATTTTATCCCCTAACCCAACCCCAAAACCTAAAGATCGTAGAAAACGTTTTGCATTTTTAGATTTTCAAAAATGATCTTTCTGTACAATTTATAAGCTTTTGTGCCCATGGGGACCTCAATTTCGGTCCACAGTGACACAGGTGCCCGTGAGTTGGTGCGCATTCAGGTTTAGGTCCCCACTAACATATTCAAACCATGTCCACAAACACACATCTCTTCTGTTTGGAGATGTATTTCAGATGTATTTGTCGTACATGAACATTGACTTTTATTGTGATTTTTTTTATTGTTGTTGTTCTCAGGTTTACTCGTGATTTAAGAGCAGAAATGGCATGAAATCTAGAGTCTCTTACTGACAAACAGAGTTTAGGGCTCTTGAAAGCTCCAGTAAAGAATGATGGTAAAGGAGTTTGCTTTTTTTAGGCTGACATTCCTGTAGCTCAGTGGTGAGAGCATTGCGTTAACAACACAAGGCTGTGGGTTCGATCCCAGTGGATTGCATATGCCCAAGTATAAATGTATAGGATAAAGCAATGTAAGTTGCTTTGGATAAATGCGTCTGCCAAATGCCTAAATGTAAATGTATTTCTCCGTTTATATTTCTCCTGATATACTCTGAGAATAACAGGAAAGATTGAGCTCAATCATGCCATGTGTTTTTCCATCTGTCCCTCTGACGTTGAGCGTTCAGTGTGTTGTGGATCTGTACACTGTTGTGTTTGAATCAATGGAGATTCATTGTGTACATCAGCTTGTTCTGAAGTCCATTAGTGTCACACAATGACAAATGTAAGTGATTCTTCTGATGGTGTACGCCATCAACACACTTTCCAGAGACAAATGCTTCTTATTGTAGGAGCCGAGGTCAATGAGGGCAGAATGTTAATTTATTAAAGGATATTTTACTACTGTAACCATGTTTTTGGGAGGTTTTAACTATAGTACAACCATGGTGCATTTTCGTAATTTGGCTAGACACCACACCCTGCGATCCTTAACTTCTGCGACCATTAAAATACAGCTTTTCCTTGGATTTAAGTATTTATTCATTCATTATTTCTTATGTAATGTTTACTGTATACTTACATTTATTAATTCAGTGAAGCATCTTTTAATTTTATTAATGCAGTGTAGGGTCATTAAACTTCGCCCTCTCGTGGTGAGTTGTTGGTGATATCAGCGGTTAAGTCTCCATGGATTCACGATTTGAACATCCAGGTACTTTGAGAATACTCATTTCGGCATGCTATGAATTGGGACATACTAATTCTATTTTCGAATACTATTTAGGACGGATAGTATGCGAATTGGTACGCCACAAGAGACCTTAACCTAGAGTGTTCCCACCAAATGCGACTTCCGCAAATAAATCGTTCGAAGTAGTTGGATGCTTGAACATTTTGAGTTTACTTGCTTCATTCGCACGCAAATTTCTCTACACAACAGACGTGAATTTGCGTCATTGAAGGGGCTTCTGCCAGGCGGCTCCAGTCTCGTGTATATACAGTATAGCTCAAATTGAGCTTTCTCAATCACTTTCTTCCAAGCAAGATCATTTTTATTCCTGTTTCGATAAAAGTAAGAGGATGTATGGTACAGCTCCGGGTATCCACATACAGATGATTTTGTCCTCAATTGTTGTTATGTTGATGAGCACCTATTATGTGCGAGGACTGTATTTCCCGAAAAGTATGAATGTGTTTGCCCTACAAAAGTGTTCACCAATGATGTTGATGATGGTCCCGGTGGATGCTGGGAGATTTCTCACTGCTATGGTCAACAGAGCCTGACTCACTTTTCTCTGATATTCTGCTCTCTAGAGACTCGAGTGTCCGAAGCTATTTTTAAGTAAACTGTATGTAACATCTGTCATTACTAGACAGAAGTACAGGACGTGTTATAGACAGAAGTGAAGTATTTATATATGAATAGAAGTTTCTTCTAAGAGTGTTGGGTGGGCCGAACCGTAACTGAATCTGAAGCTGTTATTATCCCGCCTCACAATGAAATGGAGTTAAATGAAAAACCTCACTGGTTTTCACATAGAATTCCTCAAGAGATTATAGATTTAGAGTAATTTTGGGTTGATATTCAAACTCTTGATAATTATGACAGATTCCTCTATTCATAATAAAAGTAGTTTAGTTTGTATCTGCTTTATGAATCTGAGCGTATAAAACAAATTTCTGATTGTAAATGAGTTTTTATTTTACATTTGACATTCAACTCAATTGAACAAAAAAAGATAGTTGTATTTAGGTTTCTTGATGATAGAAGATTATAGAGGAGAACATGGCATGTGTTGTTGTAGCTGGTGTTTCGGGGCAGATCTGTTATTCAAACCTGCACCGTCGAAAGCCAAATCACTGGGTGTATGTCCTAACAGCAGCTGTATACATACATCACACTTGTAGTCATGTACTGTTTTATTTGTGAGCATTTTACCCAGCATGCCCTGAACCCTTCAGTTTCATCATTCTGTTCTCTTACGCTCATGATTAACTGAAGCTGTTCGTGGCATTTAAATTAAATTTAGAATCTATTGATTCGTTTTCATGGACATGCAAAGGCTAATTTTGCTAAAAAAGTTTCACGAGGTGGGAAAGCAACGATTAATGGCTACCCTAACCCCGCCCCCAAACCTAATGTCACAGGGGCATTCAATGCAAAACATACGAATCAGATGGTTGGAAATAGGAATTCACACGAAAGAGCTGATTTGCGGAATTGTGTGGATGTATATTTATACATATGAGAGATACGGCGTGTTAAAATACCTTCGATTGAAAGTCGTGCTGACTGACACGAAAAGGGGAAATTCATGGCCATGAACGCGAATTAACAGATTACAGTTCTGTAAATTCCTGCGAGACTGTGTTTGATAAACACATTTCAAGATCTGTCTGTGTCATGATAAACAAGCACCTGGTTGATAACGTTGATTGATGTCTACTTTGTAAACAGGTTTTCTGGAATGTGTTGAGTGAGCAAAACGTGTGTTGTCAAAAGAGCGCAGCAAACCCATATTTCACATGTGTTCATGACAGTGTCTGGCACACAGAGGATATCATCATGTCGGAGTTCTTCTCAACGGGACTTTCTGTGAAAGCGTCAGTCTTTCATCTGACTACTTTATCAGAGAACTAAACAACAACAACAGCAGACAGGGACCCTTGAGATCCCTGTTGAGCATGAAATACTTTTGAGTCTTACAAACAAGCAAAAGATATGTGGTGGTTCTATTAAGACATCTACAAGATCACTTATGTTCTGTGATCAGAGATGGGTTTCATCTTTCACAGTGTAAGCATCCGGGCTGTTCAGAGGGTCAGTCGTGACTTCAGTCTGTAGGACTTTGTAGGGTCTGTGTTGTGACTCCACCCGTTTGGATTTATCGTTTCCACTTCAGACGTCTCATGTGAAAGATGTAAATACAGATCTCTCAGTGATGTGTGTGCTCGTTACGCAACTGTGGCACTTTGAAACATCGAAACATCACGTGTGATCAATTTCATGACCTTCCTGGTTTGACACGTAGTTCAGAGCGGTCGGTCCAGTGAGAGATCCAAGCTGATTAATTTCATGGATTGATGGAATTGTTATGTGTGTGCATACTGTGAACTATACTGTGTCATTTTTATGTTTCGTCTTTGCTCTTGATCACCCTTTACATCTTCCACCCAAAAGTCAGATGGGCAGATGAGCTGTAGGCTCTTCTTTTGGAAAACAATGCACCTTAAGCCAACTCCTTCTCTTCTGACCAGCAGAAAATCTATCCGTTCTGTGCAGGGACAGGCAGTAGATTTGATTGGTTTGTTTATTTTGTGTTTGTCATTGAATCTGGAATCCGTTTTTCATGATGATATCTATGTAGAGGTGAGGACAGACACACTCGGATTGTGTTTGTGTTTGATGACAGTATGTTAATGTGTTTGATGTGAAGCAGAGGGTCTTATTAAACCTCCTTCCTTTCTGAGATGTGATTTGGCCCATGTGCTGCGGTGTGAAGAATGTTCCGGCTCTCCATCTGTTTCTCATCCTCTCCAAAAGACATGCAGTTCAGGTTGGCAGAGAGATCGCCTCATTTATTGGAAATTCTGCTTATTACTTCCTGTTTTGACCAATGGGCGTATGGGTGGGTTCTGTTATAAATGTCGTTAATGTCTATCACAATATTTATTTTTTTGTTTAAATTATAACTCATTTGGCAGTATTTGAATGGTCTCTGCGCATGATCTAAAGTGCTACAGTTTAACTCGCCCACAAGCAGAACATCTACCGAACAAGTCGGATTTTTCTCTTTATGTCCACAATAATAATCTTTTTACATTGAAATCCTTTTACTTTTAATTTTCATCTTTTTGTGCTGCTTCTGCCCTCTGTGTGTGACTCTTTAAATAACCATGCATGGGTGTGTGTTAGGACCCTTAAAGTTGTAAACAATTTCTAAGCAGAAATAACTTACTTATTACATATAAATTATGTCGCTTTTTTGTAACTTTCTTAACTTTCCCTTGTGAAACCACAATTTAACCATGATTTTACTACATAAACCATAGTTGTTTTGCATTTGTAGAAACAGTGTGGTTATACAAAGGGTAACAAAAACATGAGACTTTTACTATAATAAAACAAAGGGAAATTTTGAGCATTTGAGAAATAAATGTTGTTTTTAATTTGACTTAAACAGAAGGTCTTCATTTTTGCTGAACTGTTTGCCTTTTCATAAAGAAATAGTTCATCCAAAAAAATGTCATTATACACCCTCATGTTGTTCAAACAACTAAAGTGTAGTTATTGTGCTTTTTCTGGTATACAGTGGGAGTGTTTTTTCAGCAAATCTGTCCAAATGTCTGTTCATTTAAATATAGCATCACATGTCACATGATGTTATATATAATGCTTTTGTCCTTTTGAAGCTCAAGAAGAACTAATCACCATTCAATGCCATCGTAACCAATAACCCAAAACGTTCTGAAAGAAAATCCACATAAATAAAAGACATCCTTGACAACATTTTCAACTTGGAGTCCAACCGACGTTTAAAGTGTTTTCATTAAAGCCCCTGCACATTTGGCCAAATGACTCTAGCAGATCTGAGTCAAATCCTCTGTACATTTAACCTTGTGTCGTCCAGCACTGACGGGAAACCAGCACCTCTGTGTCCGGTAGTTGATAGTATAGGAAGGTCTGACGTGAATGTGATGTTTGTGCAGACGCTGTGGTGGTCTGGACTCTGACACCAACTGAACTACAGGATGAGAGATTACAATCCTGTTTGAGCAGCACATTTCTGCTCCTGTGAATCATCCAGTAAACTGGCTTAGACAGGCCTAACCAAGTTACCAACCACATTCGGTCTGTTCAGATTGAAATATTACAATAGTTTGTGACACTGTATACGGTATGAAATGATGGGATGATAAATTAAGAGTGTGAGCGGTATGCTGTACATTCCTATTGCCAAAGCATTTACAGCTGGGCTGCGTACAAATAGTGCCGGCATGTATACAAATCGAACGAAAGATAACAATGGTAATAAAATGGAATTGAAAAACTTATGTAGAGCAACTCAAAATGGTTTATAATAAATGTAAACATGTAAGAACAGAAATAAAGTATAGTTTAAACAATGTTAACATTTAGCATTTTGTCGACACGAAGTGAAATAAAAGCCACTTTTCAAGTGAATGTCAGCATCAACGTGAGCTCCGAGATTTGTGTAAGGTACACACCAAGCCGACGCGACGAACTACCGCTGATCCGGACACACGAAGCCGACGGTCGAAACCCGATGGCTAATAGCACGTTCGTACTCAGCCTGCGTGAGAGTAATATATGTCCCTTCCAGCAGGTGGCAGTAGTTGATATTTTAGACCCAAAACAGAGCTTTGATTCAACTGAGAAAAGCATCCCGTCTGTTCCCTCTTATCTTCATCGTTTGTCGTGCTTGCTGTCATCATATCCGTTTTTTTTTTTCTCGTGCGCTGGTTTGCTAAATCGGACAGCCAATGAGAGTGATCTGACTCCCAGACGATCTCCGAATGAAAAAATGGAGATGGGGACTTCCGCTTCGGAACAGCTGTCCGACGGTCAATCGCCGGCTTTAGTCATGCCGGGCTTTAGGGTTAGCCGCGTTCAAGCAGAACTATTAAATTTGAGGAGGTTATTGGATTTGTTGTTGAGAGGGCTGCTGGGGGCTCAGGGTCTGTCTTTACAGAGTTTTTCTTTTCTTTTCTTTCATTTTCTTTTTGTTTTCTATTTGTACCTTCTATATCTGCATACTTTACGATATTACTGTTAGTTATCTTATTACAAAACATTTTGTATGATTGTTCGTGTCAGCTCATTGTGCATTGACAATTTTAACAGATTCAACTTTGCATTTAATTTTTTTATACGATTATTATACTGATCTTGATAAATATAACCTTATTATAAACACTGCAAAAATAAATGATTTCTCTATGAATTAAGTTTATTTTTTCTAAGCCATTGGCAGAATAAAATTTTGCTTTTCGGTTAAGTGTATTTCAATTGTCAAGAAATTCTTTTTTTGCAGTAAAATGTAATCTTAGTCGTCTTTATTTAGTCTTCAGCCCTTTTATTGATGTTAAACTCTGTGTGTGTTGTCTTCACACACCTGTCTGTGATTGTGTCCGTCTGTTCGGTCAGCATCTGATGCATATTCATTCCACACGACGCTCACTCGCGGATCTTTTGAACGCTCCATATTGTGGCGAGTCTCCTAACAATCGGCTCATTCACCAGCGCTGATTGAGTTTGTCGTGGGAGACGAGCTGGAGCGTGAAAGGAGAAAACGCTCTTGTGTTTACAGCACTGACGCACAATGTCTATTGTGTGTTTATTATAAGGTTTCTCTTCTAAGAGGTTTTAACTCTTTTCACTTGAATGGTTTGGAATTTAGAGCAGAAATGCATCATAAGACTGCGAGCTGTGTTATGTGAGAAACGGTTGCTAGGGGCGTTTTTCATGGTTGCTAGGCTGTTTTGGAGCCAGTCAGTCCTCCTGATCCTCGGTAATATTCTGTTTTGGAGATTCTCTCTCTTTCACTCTCAACTACTTGTGCCGTTCTTTTCGGTTCTGCGAGGGTTACCGTGGACACAAGGTTGTTGTTGTTTCCACGGCAATGAAACAAAGTACCATGGCTCCTGGAATGTTAGAATGCGATGGGGGGAGAGAATAGACGGCACTGGTGCTGCTGGGGTTCTCTGACTTTGGATGGGTTTAATGGGTTCATCCAACATTATCACACGGCCCTCTGTAATTCTCGATTCTGATTTGTCAATCGCAATATTCAGATGTCACACCGCTCATTTGGGTACATGTTCAACATCGATAGAACCTTTCTGTTGCACATGAACATTCTTTGATCACTTACTGATCCTAACTCGTGTGTGTGTGTGTGTGTGTGTGTGTGTGTGTGTGTAGGAGTGAATCCACACTGACGTAACACTCTTGTGTGTGTGTGTGTGTGTGTCAGGATTAGGAACAGATGCTGTCATTGGCGATAAGCCACATGACACATGAGATAACATGTCTGCGTGTCTCTGCTCGGGTTTGTCCTGGAGCTCTAGTGTGTGTGTGTGTGTATAAGACAAATCCATGATGACGTGTAAATATCCTTAAACAGATTCATTTTGTCTATCTGAGATCAAATCTCAGTAGTTTTACTGTCGTATTATTGGCACGTGAATTTACACGCAGTATGTGACTCTTTAATATTTGTATTACTTTTGGTAAAATTTTGTTCACCACACACACAAATGTATCTGTTATCGTTTTTTTTAACGCACGTGTTATTCTGAATTCATGCAGAAAATATGTTTTTTAGGGGGGATATGCAGGTTTATTTTCAGATGCATGTTTGTTTGTGTAGCAGATGGTCAGGACTTCATGAATATTCAATAGTGTTGCTTCTGGGCTGGTTTAATATCCTTCAAGACATTTATGGGTTTGTGTGTGTAATTTACGTTCCCGTATTTGTGTGTATATATGTGACCAACTGCCTGTGTGTATTTGTATAGTAAACAGAAGTGGTGTTTGTGAATATAGATGTTTATAGATCATAGAATCACTGCATGAAAACATAAAAATCAAGAAATTATGTTTTGCCTAAATAAAATGAAGTTTCATGTAGAACCATTTCTTATTGCAATTTAATATTTTTTTGCAGACCATAATGTATGTTTTCCGTCAAGGGTTTATAAAAACAGAGTGAATTTTTAGAAACACATCATTATTTCTTCTGTGTTGACTATACATTAAAATGAGTCTTAAAGTCCCAGTGAAATTAAATAATAACGATGGCCATTCTTTCATGAAATATGTCAGTGTTTATTGTAAATAGTTTGTAAATGTGGGTCATTCTATTTTTTTTAATTCATGTTCCCTCATAATCTTCAGTTAAAGTCTGGAAATGCACTTCCGTCCTGTAAAGACTCTCCATCTCAGATGATGTAAATTAAACTGATTAGGCGGAGCATCCTTTAACTCCTCCCCTTCAACTGGCAGCATGCTGCCAATTCTATTTCGAAATACAAAGGCTGTTATCATACATCAAATCAAATAGCAGAAAATAACTAAAGCCACGCCCACACTTTTTCTCATTCGATATTTTATTTGGCTCGGAAATGCCTCTAATTACGGAAGTTACAACAATCCGGTTCACAGGGACTTTAAATTGAAAGTTCTCTCATATAGTGGAACCAAAATGAATCGTGTGGTTTGTTCTCAGCTTTGGAGGTTTTGGAAGATCTTCACTCACAGTCGCCATCACAAACAGTGTCACAGCTTGAGAACATCAGTCAAGAGCAGATATCACCACTTACATCAAGTGTGTTCTTTCTGCTGTCTCACCCACAGAGAAGAAATCCACGAGAACTCAGTCCGATGGAGAAAGAGGTTCTCCTTTGTGTGCAAAATGAGTGCCAATCCTAACACGGGTGTTCTGGACCCTTGCGTGTGTCGCGTCTCTGTCAGGAAGGTGAGCTGAACTCTTCCACGCACATCAGTCTCAATAATGCCTGCTTCAGTTTTAGGTTGTCAGAGGTGAAACTCTCAAAGTAGGTCTGTGTTTGAGTTGAACTTTGAACGAGAATGAAGGACAAAGCCAAATGTTTTAGATGTTTGTGTGGAGATTTAATGCAGGATGTTTGGGTGAAGTTGTGTTTAAGTGTCACTGAACGTGAGAATCTTCCTGTTTTCATTACAGGAACTGAAAGGAGGAAAAACATATTCAAAGGTAAGTGAACACTTCCACATCTTTCCCTTTTGCTCACATATATTTATAGAACAAGCGGTCTGTTATACAACAGAGTTAAAGAGTTCACACGCACACATGCACATACAGACACACATATATATATAATCTCACATCAGGATTTTTACAGAACATACAGTAGTGCTGTGTGATGTCCGACCTTGAAAAATTATATTATGTTATTCAATGATTTATATGTATGAAACATTTTCTATATGTGACCCTGGATCACAAAACCAGTCTTAAGTAGCACAGGATTTTTTTTAAGCAAAAGACAAAAACACATTCCATTCCATTCCATTTTCTACCGCTTATCCGAACTACCTCGGGTCACGGGGAGCCTGTGCCTATCTCAGGAGTCATCGGGCATCAAGGCAGGATACACCCTGGATGGAGTGACAAAAACACATTGTATGGGTCAAATTATAAATTTTTATTGTATGTCAAAAATCATTAGGATATTAAGTAAAGATCTTGTTCCATGAAGATAAACTTTCTTACCTTAAATATATAAAAACGTCATTTTTGTGTGAGTTCTGCCTGCCACAGTGCCCCTGATTAACAACTTCAAAGACAATTTTCTCAATATTTAGATTTTTTTTGCACTCTCAGAGTTATAATCTCTATTCTAACAACTCACACATCAATAGAAATCATATTATTCAGCTTTCAGTTTATGTAAAAATGTAATTTCGAAAAATTGACCCACAAGAAGGGTTTTGTTGTCCAGGGGGAAAAATGTCATATTTTGATGCTTAAATCAAACATGAGGTGGTCATCATTAAAAGCAAACAGTACACAAACATGCCCTCCCGACATCACTTTCACTCAATTTTGTGATCATGTTTGCAGACACCCTTACAGACAGGCCAACATACATCATCATAAACACTTGGCAGTCAACATCACAGTTATCACTGCCGCCACTTAGAAGTGCCCTAGATAGCACACAATGCTGGCGGATGTTTCACTCTTCCGTACTTCTTTGACTTCGCCTTGGATTTTCATCTCCAATGCGAAGTTTGGATTTCCCTGATCTAAAAATACTCCGGCTTCTCTGAAGACACTCTAAAAATAAATACATGTGCTGGCAGAAATGAGTGAGACTTTACAGTAAATCAGCTGGTTGTTGAACTGACACGCTAGTTACCTTTTACCAAACACTTGGATCTGTGATTTGGCTTTTGTGAAAGAGCCAGTTAATATAAACATGCCGCACACAAGTTAACAACATCTGCTAAATATTCATGATTGTACTATAGTCTGTTTTAATACTTGATTCTGATTGGCTGGAAGGTGTGAATTAAAACCGTTAAATGCACGGGGAGTTCCTGTCATTTTGGGAAAATATCCCTGGTTTTCACCTGTCTGATCCTAAATTAGACTGTAAACATCAATAACAGCTTTAACTTGTTTTTAACTTGGCAAAGGACCATGGTATAAGCGGGATAATCCACGGCTAGCTGTGCATTAAAGTATTCCTCTGGCGGTGGTTTTCGGCCTCGGCGTCGTGCCTTAAAATCCTTTAATGCACAGCTAACGGTGTATTATCCCTCTTGTGCAATGAAACCTTTGCATTAAGAGAAAATTTGATTGTCCCTTAAAAATAAAAAAAAATGAAATTTTATAAAACATGGCATCCTTAAAGATGACTTTAATGATATCCGTTCGATAGGTTTGTTAGTATATAATTTTTCCTCTCCTTTTCTTCATTAACTTTTCTATTATTGCTGAACAATATGGTTATTTTGTGGTAGATTATATATGAATATGTGCATGCTTGTATATGTATTTTATAGTGGTGGGCCGTTAACGGCGCAGTGAGACTCTTATCGCGCGATAAAAAAAATGTCGCCGTTAATCTATTCTCAAAGTTGGGTTGGGAGCTGGGTCTATACTACACAAGCTATGATGACTTTCACCTTGATATTTTAGCGCAGATGTATACCAGCTTAACTGCACTGTACGGGGCGAGAACGAGATTTTTCAACTCGCGTGATTCGCGTCATTCGCGGAAGCAGAAGCCGCCTCATCATCTCATAACCAGGGCTTCATTCGCGCGATTCGCGCAGCAAGTAGGTCTATTGGCTCTTTGCATTAACATATAAATCACTCGCGCTTGACACGCCATTCGCGTTTGGTCTGAACACAACATAACGTTACTGTGAAATTACCACATCAAACGTGACGTGCTAACATGGATGCAGCTATGAAGCCGCCGAGTTTGCGTCAGGGAATATTAATTTTTAAGAAGCTTCCCAATAGAAACATCGACAAGACTAAGGTTGTTTGCACCTTGTGCAATGCGGAATTGGTTTAAAAAAACACTTTCTCTCAACAGGTAGTGGTCTAGCTTTAGTTGAAACCAGTAACTTTGTATTGAGATCTAATGTATTATGGCTCCTGTATGACATATCGCTTGTTGCTCCCTCACTCTTTGTAAGTCCCTTTGGATAAAAGCGTCTGCTAAATGACTAAATGTAAATGTACTGTAGGAGGCTCTTCCAGTCTCAAGTACCACCTAAACGCAAAGCATCCCTTAGCTAATGCGGAAGTAAACACAAGTTCATCTTATTGAACATAATTTAATTTTCATCACCAATTATCATAGTAGAACAGCTTTCTCAAGCAGTTTGTGATGCATTTTGGAAACAGGAGATGAGCACCTGGTCTAATGCGCCACCTGGCTTGAGAAACCCATTTCTCAAAGACTTACTTTAAGTCATTATTTGGGTAGCACACATATTCTGAATGCCTTCGGCAGAATTCAAATGAGCCATTTTAATCTAGATTAATCTAGATTAATCTTGGAATTAATCTATATTAATCTAGATTAAAAAAATTAATCTATGCCCACCACTAGTATTTTATGAATTTGTATGTATCAAAAATGTTGGTGTCACATGTGATCAGATATTTATAAATATATAGTTCAGTTGCAGATGTATTTCAGAATGTTTTGCAAATCAGTCAAAATGTATACAGCTTCCTTTTTTAGGGGTTTTAGGGGACGTTCCTATTAGAAAAATAATGGCATCAGGGAAAATGTGCCTCTAAACTGTCAGATACAAAAAATATTTCAGAAAATTTCCAAGAAAGGTTTAAAAAAGTTATAAATGCGCAAGAAAATGATTCTTATAAATGTCTGCTCTTAAAATGAGATCATATGGTTCAGTGTGATGTTTATCTTGACCGTAATCAGATATTCTCATGCGTAGCTTTTATTATAATCTGTCAGAGACTCCGTCGAAAAGGGGAAGAAAGTCTGCGAGACGAATGTTCTCCATGTGCTGATCATATTTAACATCAGCACATTTATCAGAGGATCTGAAGCATCTCTATGATGTTTTACATGTCTGTTAATTCTTCAGCTGGGCTTTGCTGATCTGAACATGGCCGAGTTCGCCGGTTCTGGCTCCACCGTACGCTGCTGTCTGCTGGAGGGATACGACACCAGAAACACACGGCAGGACAACTCCATCCTAAAGGTCAGAGGTCAAACTGAAGCTGACACAACCGCAACACTTTTCTTTTCAGTTTTGAAATCCGTTCTTTCGTGTTTTTGAAGGTGACCATTGGAATGACCCTGTTATCTGGAGATCCCTGTTTTAAAACGTGAGTGTTTGTGTCTTTGTGTAATGTGGGCTGTGCTGCCCTCTTGTGATTAGTGTAAGCATTTCACTTTCTCTGTGTTTAGAGCCCCAAGCACAGCCAAATGTATAGCGGTGGCGGGTCGAGATCACTCCCTGCAGCCGGGCTGTAAAGGAGAGGGGACGTCTGATGTCTTTAGAGCTTCTGTACTCATTTCTGGTAAATCTTGGTTTTAAGATGTCAAAAGTGATTTTCTTAAAAACACTTGCATCAACAAAAACCTTTTATATTCATTTAATACAAGGTATGACAAGTTCAAAGGGATTCATTTCAACACTTTTACTGAGAGTTTAACAAAAACAAATAATACAGAAAGAGGCCTTAATAATTTTCATAACCGTAACAATTTAAAACTGTCAATCTCATGGCATGTTTTGGTCAAAACAAGTGAAGCCATGATGCCTAATCATCTATGATTAATAAAAACTTGCTAAGACATTAATAATATTTTAATAGAATATTACACATGTCAAACTACATGTGTTGGTAATGAGATTGGATGTTGTGTACACAGCGTGACAAAAATATTTAAGTGTTTATGAAGTAATTTGTTAACTTGTTAGGCATTTAAAAGGTTCTAGTAGATGTGTTTCTTCACATCAAATAAAACTTAATGTAAATTTCTTTGTGTTTGTTTAAACAGACTTAAAAAACGTTAAGGAGGATGAGAATATCAGTCCTGAACTCATCTTTCTTCCAGTATTTCTTCATTTTTATGATACATTAATTTTCTGTCAATAATTTTTAGCGGAACATCCAATCGTTTTATCACAGTATTTTTATCATATTCTGTTTAAATGACAACACATAATTAATTTAGAAAAAATAGGATGTGTTACGTTTATGTGAATTTCAGCAGGAAAGCAATAAAATTCAAAATAATGTTTTGACCGAAGAGGAGAACACAATTGTCTTTATTGTGATCATTTTTTGTGTTACCAAGTTGTATGTTTTATAATTCAAATCTTCAGCTTGGTTTGGTGAGAAGTCATATAAAACATGATCTAGCACAGTGTTTTGTTACATGTATGACGGATCATTTGTGTTTCATTCAGGACTTTCTGAGGAGGCGGATCAGAGTCCTGAAGAATCATTTCGCACGGGTCATTCACGCAACTCGAGTTATGCCAGTCAACAGAGTAAACTCTCAGGTGTGTGTGTGTGTGTGTGTGTGTGTGTGTGTGTGTGTTTACGTCGACTCCACACGGGAGGAGAAGCTCCAGTGAATTCTGTACATTCTCTAGCATGTCGTCCCGGTAACAGATTCAGAAAGTAGTTTCCTATAACTTCCTGTTTTCTCCAATGCTCTGCTCTCTGGAGACGCTGCTGGTGTGTGGGAATGTTTGCTTAACATCCAGCTGACACAGCCAGACCGTCTCAAACTGGTGCTGTCAGTGTTTGTGTTTGAAAAGCTGAGAATTCATCTGTTTTACCCGATGAAAATCGTGTGTTTTCCTGCGTTTGTGTTCAGGCTACAGCACAGAGCACTCGTGTTCCTCCAGTTTGTCTGATCTGACACACCGCAGGAACACGTCTACAGGCAGCAGTGTGAGCGCTGACCCGCCGTCTGAGAGCGACACCCGTCCCGAACGACCTCCACGACCACCGCGACCCCTGTTACCCTCCAACAGACCTCCACGGTACGTCCAATTCACGCCGTGCGGTCCCGACCCGGGGGTCTGCGACTGTGAAGACATCTTGTGTTTTCTTTTGTTTGTTGCAGGAGGAAGCAGGACTCTGTGGAGGATCACCCGTCCTGGGTCAATGACACACGCATGGACGCCGATGATATTGTGGAGAAGATCGTTCAGAGCCAAAACTTTGCTGACATCAGTAACAATGAAGGTAAGACGTTTGATCGCCGTCGACATCTCGATTTGATTCAGTCATGTTTGGGTCACTTGACGGATTATCTCCTCTCTGTCGTTTCTTCAGATAGTAACCTGAGATTGTTTGTAAGCAGAGATGGAACGACGGCCTTGAGCGGCATTCAGCTGGGAAACAGGTGATCTGACACAAACCTGTACAATCCTGATCAAACCAAAGAACTGTGTTTGCACTGGTTTAACACACACCGACCCGGTGTCACACCAAGGTCCACCTCAGGATGCATGTGTCAGTGTCACGCTTTGCCTGTTCTAGGCGTGAAAATGACACAATCTGTTCTTTGCATTTGTTAAACTGAAATGATGTTGTAAATACTTGATATTTGTGCTTTAATAGATATATCAGAGCACATAACCCCACTCCAACCCTAAAACCACCCGCTTTTTTATTAACGTGTAAGGTTAGAGCGTGGCGCAATTGGTGCGGTAAAGTAAGCTAGCATGATGACACAACCAGTCACAAGACACACGAGAGTCAATGCCATTTCACCGTCAATGTTGTGTCACCGGCGGCAATTTTTGAATTCTGTCACTGTGCGCAATCGCTCCTGTTTGGAGTTTTATTTATGGCGGACAGAGAAGGGGATTGCTTTCAGAACGCTTGGAATAATTGCACTTTTTGAAAAATGTTTTATCTGTAGCCATATCTGCCTGTTATATGTTGTGTGTTATATTTTATAGTATAAGTTACAAACTGTATTACAAAATGTGCATACCAAATAATGAATGCATACGAAACAGGATGTGTGATTTAATCAAAAACTATTACACCCCAATATGAAATAATATATGGTATACGTCACAGGAATGATCACCCCCTGCTGGTAGTCCACCTTCATTAATGTGTGTCATGTTCACGCTGGGAAATGGTGACCCTGACACGCATCCCGAGGGGACTAGCGTGTCTGTTACACACTTCAGTGTGATACTGAGTTGCACGCACACACACACACGTCAATGATGATTTTCTGTCTATATTGTGTTCACAGAGTCTCTGCTGGTGTGTTTGAGCCTGTGGTCATTGAAAGTCATTAGATTCCTGCGATGTCTCAGTGCCAAACCTCGTCTGACGTCTCCAGGAGTCTGAACCCCATACAACACTTTGATTGTTTGTGTCTTTGAAGTCGACAGTTGCACAACATAAGAACATTTAGGAGTAGAACCTGAACCACTAACATGTTTTCTATATTAATGTTGTCTACATGCGGCCATGTTGGTCTTGTCTGTTTGTTACCGCTTTTATTTGATTCTGTGTATTTGTAGTTGTGACGTGTGCTCAGTGTTAAGAGAAGTATAAAACGCATGGGATCTTGACTTGATAAAAATTCTATAAGATTTTTCTGATGTGTGACGTGTATCCTGGAGTATCAGCTGGTCTGAATACATTGAAAGGACGAACGTTGTTTTCTGACCTTCAAGAAAAATCTTGTGTGTTGTCTTGTATCCAAACAGGTGTTCATTGTTTCTTTATCATGACCTTCAGCGGATTCCCGGCAGAAGTGAACGAAGCCGTTGCTGTGCGACACAATATTCCCTCGTATTATATATCAAGTGTTATCAAAATCAATTATTGCACTTTATGAGTGATTCTCACAAGAACGTGTCAGGGTCACAATTCCTCCAAAATCTAAAGACAAAAGCGACACGTATTCAACATGAAGAAAAGTCTATTAAGAGCATTTTATTAGCATTTTTACATCCACATTTTTGTGTCAATGTAACAGAGTAGATATCATTTATACTTTTTATTTCCTTCTTTAGGAGTGAAATGTGACCATGATGTGTTTTAAATGTTTTTGTTGGGTTTGCTCTTAAACTCTTACGCCTTATATCTTTTGGGGTGCCAAACTATATTTAGATCTTTTTTTAATGACAATGTTTATTCGGACAAAATAAGAATTAAAGAGCTGTTTAATATCGCTCTATACAGTCGGTCTAATGCAGTCAGGGCAGGACCGATGACTGATTCTTCAGAATATCTCAGTCACGTGTTCTTGAAACCCTTAAACCGAACAGCATTGTTTGACACTCAGAAACTTCACCCCATCGCCTATTTCCAAAAACCAGCTGGCTGGTTATTTTCCTTCCCAGAAATTCCCTGGAGAAATTAAGATTGTGTTTTACAGTAACATGTGTTTCAAATGCTTTTGAAGTTTCTGTGTCTGGAAAACTGTGAGTCATGCGTGTGGTGCTGTCTGTATGAACCGAGTGCTTGTGGAAATCTTGGAACTGAGTTTTTAAAGTATGCGGTTTTTATTCTTTTATAAGAGCAGATTTTATCATGTTTCTTATCATTAGAATAGAATCTGGATTTGCTCGCCTTGTAACAAACATTTTCTATGTAGAGTTTTGCCATTTTTAAGTTTCCGTTAGATAAACCCGATGCACTTAACATTAACTTTCACAGGCAGTATGACGTTCATCCGCTCGGCACCAAACACGCAGCTTTCCATCTTCTGGATTTTAATTTAGAGCACAATATGGACGAGCTCTGTGTATCTCCTGCAAATAAGCTAATCTTTGTAAAGCTATAGACGTGTAACTTAAGAAAGATCTGTCATTTTAATGAAAATCACTTGTATTTCTAAGAAGTGCACTTTTTCTGTGAATCTAAGCTGTTTTTAATGAATAAAATGTAACGTTTTCAACTTATTCTGTGTTTGTCAATCGTGAAGTCATTTGTTGACATAATTTACTTGAAAAAAACTCAATTCTATCAGATGTTAAGAGTTTGGAAAAAAAGCTTTCCTAAGATCTTACCCAATTGTTTTTACTTAATGTTTTGGGATTTACAATATGTTGAAGAATGGGATTGTCTCAGGATGTGTCCAGAGGTCTCACTGAGTTTGGTTCTTGCCCTGTTAGATCAGAGCGTGTCCTCTTTTCTTTTTGATTAGTGCTTTTTTCGGGCGGTCCCGAGGCCGGTCATTGAGATGGTAACAGAGCATACACCAAACACTGTGCTCTGGAGTCATCTGTACACCATTGCTGCTCCTGAACGCCCGGAGCCCGCACGTTCCTTCGGAATAGAAATGACATCACTGCATTAATGTTATCAATACAAGATACTGTACTGATGAATTTAATATCATAGTTGGTTAACAGATGTATTGTCTGAAAATGTCTTGGACTTGATTTGATGGTTATTTTGTGCCCCCTACTGGACGTGATCAGTACTACAGGTCATCCGAGATGTCAAATCACCTATCAGAAAGTAAGCCGTAGCACTGAGGCAGAGGATGATGAGGAAGATGGTGCCGGGACCAACGTCCACCAGTGTACATGCGTTTGGACAAGCGCAGGGACTCTTTACCCAGATCTGCAGAGGTGCGTCCACGCTGAAGCTCTGGATGTGTGTGATGGACGGATTCACGCTGCACTGGTAACGGACTACAGTATGAGGTTCACTGCGAGAATAAACTGAGACAATATATGACGTCATAAAACACAGACGAAATGCAGAAAACATAACTTTGAGAATAACACGCCCTCTGTTGACTCAAGTGTTTGTCAGTATAGAGGTCTATGTGTGCCATTTCACACCCATTACATCATTTGTAAGAGCCCTTCTTTATTTCGTTTGTTAAACGAATAATATTATTGTTTGTCAAAGATGGTGACATCAGAGGGAAGGACACTGAGAGATATTGATAAAAAATAAATGAATGCAAACATCAAACGTTTTTGGTGTAAGGCTCCCTTTGTGTAGGGTGCATCGCTTTGTGGCCCACCAAATAAAGACTTTTGATCTTAAACTTGTTCAAAATGCTAATTAAACGAAAATCTGTAGAATTATACAAGACTTCTTTTGGTTTGGTGGTCTTATTTTCCTGATGTTTGATTGCACAAAATGTATGAAAATTCTTTATAAAATGCCACAAAAACTGTGGCCCCCCGGATCCATCTCGTGTCCCCGACTGCCCTGAAGAATCTTTTTACATTCACACAACTGTTCTGGGGCAGAGGAAAACTCTTTAAGAAGCAGTGAGAAAGAAATTGTTACTTTAAGAAACTTTGAAAATGTCTTTGGGGAAGCTGAAATGGTTCTTGTGCCATCACTGGACCCTGTCTTTAGCATTATTGGTCAATTTTTCTAGAGGAAAAAGTCTATCATCAAAAATCCCCTTTTAGCATTTAAATAGAAAGGCACAAATCAAATATGGCAAGTGTTTTGTCAATATTACCTCTTTTTTCTGAGTCTTTGTTCATCCAGAGTTCGAGACTGAGAATAACTTACTGTAATAAGACACAGTGAGAATCTCCTCTGAATCATTATAGCTGAATGTATTGCCCTCGTGTCGGCCGTAGTTCATATAGTGATTCATCAATCTGCTGTCCTGATGAAACCTTACAAAAAAGTAATTCATTTTCTCTTTTCAATAACATTAGATCTCATTCAGTTGAGTCAAAGATAATAATGATGATTAATGAGTTAATGATTAAAGCACACAATGCACATGGACAGATCACATCTGTTTACTTATGTTACTCACGTCTGCAATTTAAAAAATGAACAAGTAATACTCATAATCATATATAATTGTGTATTTGCACAATATTTGCAGAGAGTGTGTGTAAAAGGTGCAGGCTCTATTATAGGGACTAAATGAACAAGGATAGTAAAACCTGAGTGTGTGAATCAGCAGTGACCTCATGAATCAAAACTTTATTCGAAAATGTAAAAATGCAGAAATATTTATGTGAGAATTTGATTTGTTTTATGGAGTGTCCAACAACAAATTAAGGTACAAACAAGGTGTTAAAACACTTTTATTTTCTAATAATAGGCAGTTATTGTTACCTCACTTCTTGAGTGACTCTCAAATGCTTCGTTCAGTGATTCATCTGTCTAAGCCCCTCCTTTCTGTCAGCCTACTCCGATCTGATTGGTAAGCTCGTCTAGTCTGCTGTGATTTGTTTTACGCGTGCAGTGTCGCAAATAGAACGTAGGCGGGCATTACACCGAGTGACGCAAATCTGACGCGGAACTGAAATTTGAACGAGAGAGGACTCGTTCGCGTAATTCAGAGTCGAATCGCTTTTACCCAAGCCAATAACTTCGTTATTCGTTCACTTTGCAACTTGGCAGACGTCTTACATTCACACACAGCAACATTACACTGCATCAAATGTCATTTTAAGGATATTGTAATAGTAACCCTTTAAGAATGTAGTTAAAGCGGCCCTAACACATGGGGTTTCTACCAATCTCATATTAATCTTGAGTACATATAGAGTAGTATTGCATACGTCGTATCTTCTAAGAGTATTTAGTTTGATCACATTTATAAAAGACAGATACAGGTTTACGATTACTTCCAAAATCATGCGGCGCGTGCGGGGGGATGGGTAGGCTGAACTAAAGCACATTGTCAACCAAACACAGACATCTGTTTCACTCACCGCATGCGGTTAATGTCCGGCATCTTTTAGCGCTTGGACGTCTCCATATATCAGTTTCAAACGATCTCAAAATCCAGCGTTGTGTCCACAGTTTATATAACATTCATCACTCAAATGCAGTGAACAAACAAACACCTGAACTTCGCAAACATATGCTCACTCTCTCCTGCACAACTCGTTTTTTGACAAATTAACCATATTGAGCATGAGAAGACAGCATGTTCAACATTGTAAAGAAGTACGAATGCATGACACATCGTTGCAGCACCCCTTTAATAAAAAGTATGTAAAATATGTAGCCTAGTGATACAAAGGTGTGTGTATTAAATGTTGCAATTTGAAGAATGAAGTTTTCATAGATTCAAACTTCAAATAGCCGTTTTGACAACTTGCAAAAACCCGAGCAGAACCATAAATTGGATTTGTGCATCTTTCATAACTATTAGTCATCAGTATATTAAGAGTGTTGTGAACTCACCGTGTAGTGACACATGCAGCGACATCAGTGCAGTCTGTGACAGTGAAGTCTTCAGGCTCAGAGAACGGCACACACGGGCTGAAGGACACGAGCACTTCCGTGTTTCCCGGTGCCGCGGGTGTCACGGGTTCGAGTCGCTGTATGAAACCGTCCTCCCCCGCCACTGATCCCAGATCAATGATTCCTGAACCGTCCCGCATCAGACATTTACACCGATTCACTTTAATACAGCCGCCCTGCTTCACTTCAGGAGGAATCGCGGTTATGACGCGTAATATCAGAGAATGATGATAAACCGCAGTCAGGACGGAGAGAAACATTGCGCGCATCCATCAGCTAACACTAATAACACTAACACTAACACTAACACACGGGTGATAATAACACACCGACATGTCAGATTCCAGCACAACTTAACACACACAACATAGCAAAAGTGTGTACAGCCTATACATATGAATGCATTTAAATAATATGTGAATGTTTCAAAAGGTTGCAATATACATAAACAATCATTCTATTTTGGGTAATATTTGCTTTTGATTTCGTAAAGAACATTAGGCCTTTAGCACAACTATTAAAAAATGTGTGAGCACGTTGTTTTGTGTTATTTTCGCAGGTGAGACACACCTACTGACGGAACGCGGTAGTTTAGTGAAACACGACTGACTTGATCGTCTCATTGACACTCACTATAGTTTCACTCGTAACTTCACAGTCTGTCTGTTTAGTTTTGGACATTTGCAGCTCGTGGGATCACACAGATTCAGACCTACAACAATCAAAACTGTAAGTGTTGAATCTTCTGACAAGACACACACACATATACTTTAATTGAACGTTTAAGAAGACTTACTTTAATGTAATAAGTTAAAATAAAGAAAATAATATTTGACTATATGCCTGCTTGACCTCTCAAAAGTTACACTTAGGCCTCTTTGAAACTATTTTATCTTCAGTTTTTATTTTGCTTGTAGCATATATACATCCAACTGATGTTATTTTTCATTCTTAACTATAAATACCTTAAAAAAAAAAATTTTCATTTTGTAACCTACACGGAATATCTGGATGTTTAATCAAACGTGCATTATTGTGTTTGTCATCTGGACATCTTTCTTGGCAACGACTGTGCTCTGTAAAATAAACATTGTATGTAATATAAAGATTTATCTAATCATTATTTATAAGACCAGAATACTTCTGAGTACTCTATGTATTAGTTATAAAATACAGTGACACAAGTAATGCTTTATAATGTGTGTGTGTGAGAGATGTCGCAGCGGAGCAGATCGTCCACCAGGCGGCGCCAGTGGGCGGGGATGATGTCACGCTGGACTCTGTTGGGTGTTTTTGAGATTGATGAAGAGCATGAGTTTTATGAGCTCAACCGTATGATGAAGAGAGGGCTTTCAGCTGCAGTACAGAACGCTCCCGATGACCCAGCATCTGTGAGTCACGTCAGTGTACTATATTGTGCTTTTTTACATAAATCAGATGTCACGAAACATATTTTATATCTACAGAATGAACTTTCATCTGATGATTTCACCAAAGAGGAAACTGATATACATGAGGTATGATTGTGATTCTTTCCGTTTAACTGAGAGATTCTAAAGTGTCATATAAATTGAATTACTAAAATAAAGTCCTTCATGAAAATGTAGATTTTTAACACCGACCCAGAGCAACAAGTAAAAAAAGTTTTCCGGACACTGTTGGCTGTGTATATTAATCCATGTGTTTTCCCCCCAGGGTTTTCTGATGCAAACATTTGCTGGTCCTGCGTTTGCAAACCTGCGTCGTTCTGTGAACATCAGTGAGGAAGAGTATGAGACTTCACTGGCCTCACCGGAACCGTACCTGCAGTTTATCAGTAACTCCAAGAGCAAAGCCGACTTCTTCATCACGTGTGTTCTTCAGATTGATCTCTCATCATCACAAACCTCTCACATTGAGAACTGATAACTGATAACTGTGTCCTGTTCGCAGGCATGACAGAAGATTCTTCCTGAAAACGCAGAATAAAAGAGAAATTAACTTTCTTCTGACCAACTTAAGAATTTATTTAGAGCACCTTCACAAATACCCCCATTCACTGCTGGTGAAAATACTGGGTAAGACAAGACTCTTCAGTCCTGATATATGATATCATTAACATGAGAAATAAAGTCTCAATCGCAAGATATAAAAGTGCAGAAAATAGAATCTTTAAATGCACAAATGCTGTGTTTTAGAGTTTTTTAACCCCAGTATTTATAAAGATATAACAGATCTGTTATATTGTTTAATGTCATTTCTAGGTGTGCATCGTCTTATTTCAGGCGAAACAAAGGTGAATATTTATAGATTTTTTACTTTTCTTCATGGAATACATCATGTAGTCTAAACCTTTAAAAATGAACATGACATCTGATTAATTTTTCAGAAATATTTTATTGTGATGCAAAGTGTCTTCTATCCTGATGTGAGGGTCATGGGCAGGTAAAAAAAACTTAAGATTAGATTAGATTAGATTCAACTTTATTGTCATTACACATATACAGGTACAGTGTAACGAAATGTAGTTTAGGTCTAACCAGAAGTGCAATTAGCAAGTGCAGATATACAGTGTGAATAAATACAGAATACAATATTAGGAAAATAATTTACGATGGGCATGTACTATGAAAATATGACAATCGGTATGTACTATGAACAATATATACAGAAGGCTATATACTGTGAACATTAATGTACAGGAGGTTATGAACAGATAACAATATAGACTATACAATAGTGCAAGTGACTTGAGTGTGCATTAGTTACAGACATTAGCTATTAAAGTTACAGTGCAGTAGATGAGTTAATGTGGTTATTAAAGGTACGGTGCAATACATGAGTAGATGCAGATATACAGTTACAGTGCAGTAGATGAGTTAATGCAGTTATTAAAGTTACAGTGCAGTAGATGAGTTAATGTGGTTATTAAAGGTACGGTGCAATACATGAGTAGATGCAGATATACAGTCACAGTGCAGTAGATGAGTTAAAGCAGTTATTGAAGTTATAGTGCAATAGATGAGTAGATGCAGTTAGTTATGCGATAGATGCAATAGATGAGTTACAGTGCAGTAGGTGAGTTAGTGCAGTTATTAAAGTTACAGTGCAGTAGATGAGTTAATGCAGTTATGAAAGTAGTCCATTAGTGCAAATGAGCATTCAGTGTAATGTTCCTGGTGTGCAAGTGAGCAGTATAGAGTGCAAATGATGCGTGTAAACAGTCCGGTAGAGCAGATACATGAAGTACTGGTATGTACAGTTCCGTCATGCATGGCAGCCCTGTAGTGCAATGTAAACATTGTAATAGCAGCATTAAGTTAAAGTTATGAGAGGTAGTGAAATCAGTGGGGAGCAGAGTTCAATAATGAAACAGCTCTGGGAAAAAAGCTGTTTCCTAGTCTGCTGGTTCTTGCCCGGAGGCACCTGAAGCGCCTACCGGAAGGCAGGAGAGTAAACAGTCTATGAGCGGGGTGAGAGGAGTCCTTGAGAATGCTGCGAGCTCGACGCAGACAGCGTTTCTTCTGGATGTCCTCAATGGAAGGGAGTGTAGTTCCTGTGATGCGCTGGGCTGTTTTCACCACCCGCTGCAGTGCCTTGCGCTCAGCAACAGAACAGTTCCCGTACCAGACTGTGACACAGTTGGTCAGGATGCTCTCTATCGTGCAGCGATAGAAGTTCACCAGGATAGTTGAAGACAGTTGGTTCTTCTTCAGTGTCCTAAGAAAGAAGAGACGCTGGTGAGCCTTCTTGACCAGGCATGAGGTGTTGGTGGTCCAGGAAAGGTCCTCCGAAATGTGGGTCCCCAGGAACTTAAAACTGGAAACACGTTCAACAGCCGTCCCGTTAATGTGGATGGGGTCGTGTGTGCCTCCTTTCGCCTTCCTGAAGTCCACGATGATCTCCTTTGTCTTTGAAGTGTTAAGGAGCAGGTTGTTGTTTGAGCACCATGTGGCCAGGTGCCGTACCTCCTCCCTGTAAGCAGTCTCATCGTTGTTGCTGATGAGACCAATCACTGTTGTATCGTCTGCAAACTTGATGAGGGAGTTAGATCCATTCACAGGCCTGCAGTCGAGTGTGAAAAGGGAGTAGAGAAAGGGGCTCAGTACGCAGCCCTGTGGTACACCAGTGTTGAGGGTGGTTGTGGTGGAGCAGATGTTGCCTAACCTAACAAGCTGAGGCCTGTTCGTCAGGAAATCCATAATCCAGTTGCAGGTTGTATTGTTAATGCCTAGGTTTCCAAGTTTGATGATTAGCTTGGAAGGGATGACGGTATTGAATGCAGAGCTGAAGTCTACAAACAGCATGCGTGCATAAGTGTCCTTATTGTCCAGGTGTGTGAGCACGGAGTGCAGCGCCATGGACACTGCATCATCTGTGCTCCTATTGCTACGGTAGGCAAATTGGTATGGATCCAGTGTGGATGGTAAACAGTCTTTTAGGTGTGACAGGACCAGCCGCTCAAAGCACTTCATAACAATGGGTGTGAGTGCTACAGGGCGGTAGTCGTTCAGGCATGTCGGGCTGGAATGTTTTGGAATGGGCACAATGGAGGTGGATTTGAAACATGCTGGAACCACTGCTTGGGCGAGGGACAGGTTGAAGATGTCCGTGAAGACCCCAGCGAGCTGCTCCGCACATGCCCTGAGTACGCGACCAGGGATGCCGTCAGGGCCAGCAGCCTTGCGCGCATTTATCCGGCTTAGTGCAGTGAAAACATCTGTGGAATTTACTGTGATGATTGGGTGGTCGGTGGAAGGTGTGAGCCTGGTGGCGGGTTCCTTATTGTCTCTCTCAAAGCGTGCATAAAAGTCATTAAGCTCGTTCAGAAAGGCAGCATCTGTGGTTATGGGGATGGAGTGGTTGGGTTTATAGTCACTAATGGCCTGGATGCCCTGCCACATGCGTCGAGGGTCAGAATTGGTAAAATGCTCCTCTAGCTTCAACTTGTAGCAGTGCTTGGCCTTTTTGATGCCCCTCTTCAGATTTGCCCTGGAAGTACTATAGGCCTGTGCATCACCTGATCTGAAGGCGGTGTTGCGTGCTTTCAACAGGAGGCGCACTTCCTTGTTCATCCATGGCTTCTGATTAGGGTATATGGTGATCTGCTTTTGAGTTGTGACACTATCAATGGTGGTATTGATGTAGTCCAATACAGAGGAGGTGTAGCTGTCAATGTCCGTGTGAGAGCCACTGGTGGCCTGAGAAGCAAACATACTCCAGTCTGTGTGTAGAAACCTTTCCTGGAGTGTGAAGTCTGCCCCCGCAGGCCACACCTTGATGGTCTTCATTGATGGCTTCACACGATTAATGAGAGGTGAATACTTGGGGGTGAGCAACAAAGAAAGGTGATCAGATTGACCTAGGTGGGGGAGGGGGGTTGCGGTGTAAGCTTCAGCCATGTTTGTATAGACATGGTCTAAAGTTGTGTTTCCTCTTGTGTGGCAGGAAACATGCTGGTGAAATTTAGGGAGCACTGTCTTTAAGTTTGAGTGATTAAAATCTCCCGCAACAATAAATGCAGCCTCCGGGTGAGCAGTCTGTTGTTTACTGATGGCTGCATGTAGTTCTTTCATAGCAAAAAATTAAAAACCCACAAAAAGAAATTCTGTCATCATTTATTCACCCTCTTGTCTTTTCAAACCTGCACGATTTTCTTTTTTTCTGCAGAACCCAAAAGAAGATATTTTGAAGAATGTTGTTAACCGGCCCCCATTCACTTGCATTGGTTTTGCGGCCATACAATAGAAGTGAACGGGGTCCAGTGCCGTCCGGTTTCCAACTTTCTTCAAAATTTCTTCTTTTGTGTTCTGCGAAAGGAAGAAAGTCATACAGGTTTGAAATGACAAGAGCGAGATAGATGATTACAACATTTTTGGGTGAAGTATCACTTTAATATAGTTTATACTTTTCTACCCCGTTTCTTAAGATCCTGATTATATTCTAATCCCATCACGTGATTTTACAGGTATGACATCAAGGGTTGTGAGGTGGGCCGTTGGACAGATCCCACTCCTAAGAAAGACGAAGCAATAGTTATTTTAAAGGACATGAACTTCGAGGGACAGCACATCACTCTTGGTAAGAGAACATTTAATGACTCATTTAATTGTAATGTGGGTTAAAGTGATACTTCACCCAAACATGAAAATTCTGTCATCATTTACTCACCTTCATGTTCAATTCAATTCAATTCAAGTTTATTTATAAAGCGCTTTTCACAATGTGCATTGTTCCAAAGCAGCTTTACAGGAGCAAAATAAAAAAAAACAGAAAAACACAGAAAGGTAAAACACAGTACAGTGAATGCTGTTTATAGAACAAGCAAGATCATTCAGGAAATAATATCAAAAAATTAAATAAATGCATTATCCCGGTGAGCATGCCAACACTGCCCTGGGTGTTGTTCAAAATGTGTATATATTTCTTCGTTCTAAACACAGAGGAAGATATTTGTAAGAATGCTTATAACCAAACAGATCTTGAACCCCATTGACTCCCATAGTAGGAAAAAACAATAGTAGTCAAAAGTGCCCCAGAACTGTTTGCTGTCCTACATTCTTCAAAATATCTAAAAAATATAATAAGTGATAAAGTTATTTTTCCTATAATGGGAGTCAATGGTGCGCAAGATCTGTTTGGCTGAAAGCATTCTTCCAAATATCTTTCTCTGTGTTCATCAGAACGAAGAAATATATACAAATTTGAACAACTGGAAGGTGAATAAATGTTGACAGAATTTCCATTTTTGGGTGAAGTATCCCTTCAAAACAAGGCATGAGCTTTTGTAATGACATTAGCGACAAGTAACTGATTTCACCAATTATTGTGTTTTGTTATATATTCATTTTGAATGATTAGTTCAAACGATCTGATGTGTTTTTAGGTACACACTGTACGATGAAGTGAAATGGTTGTGTTTGCAGGAGAACAGAGCTCATGGTTGGTTCGACAGGTGGAGATAGACACAGCGTTTCTCCGCTCGCTGAACGTGCTGGACTACAGTCTTCTGTTAGCTCACCAGCCGCTACATAAAGACGAGGTGGATCAGAAACATCATCTCGCCAATCTAGTTTGCCGCACTGCCATGTAAGTGTTGCTTTAAGGACCACCAGAAGGGTCCAAAAGACAACGTACAGCTCATGGATGCAATCATACAATAAATCTGTTTGGTACGATAAGGTTTTATAAGTTTGTCACTCATGGAAATATTATACAGTGAGTTGCAAAATCTTTTAGATTTTAGGATTTGTGCGTCTTTACATCAATGCATCCTGATATGATTGTGATGGTGTTCTGTCTTCGGTGTAGATCTCTGGATCAGAACCTCCCAACTCACGCTCGCTCGTTCAGCAGCAGTTCAGAAGAGAGAGACTCTCACACGCTGGTGTCTCAACATGAAACCGCAGAAGATGGTCAGTTGCATCACCAGTACGGAGCTCATTCTCAGGACCCTAAGCAGGTGGAGACGCAGAACAGGAGACTGCTGCCGGACTTCAGAAACCCTCTTCACGTGATCGATGGACCTCACTCCAGATATTTTGTGGGCATTATCGATATTTTCACAGAATATGGATTAAAAAAGAAGCTTGAGAATCTATGGAAGAGGATGAAGTATCCGAGGCGAGCGTTTTCCACAGTAAGCCCCTCTGCTTACTCTTTGAGATTCGTTCAGTGGGTTGAAAAGCACACAAAGTAGGATTCTAACACCGTGTCTACACCGGACGCGACGAGACACGACAAAGGACAACAGAAACTCACTGAAACCCATTATAGTTTTACATTTTGTCCACACTGGATGCGGAAAAACTGGATGTGAAACAACAAACTAACGTTAATACCGTAGATATTGATAACTGTACAATTGTTCCTGACCATCTGATATATTTAATTTAAATGATAGTTTTTCATGTCTGCAATAAATCACCTTGGCTTTTAGTCCACTGTTTGTGTTTAAAATTCTTACATTATTTTTAATGATTATTTTCAATTTATTTTTCTAGTTGTAATTATAAATGGTAATTTATCATTTTAATGCAATTTCACTTTCCAAACGCATGCTATGCAGATTCATTAAAAAGCATTGACGTCTCAAATTTGCATAAATATATCGTTCACGCTTCTAGGTCTTGAAGTCCGTCTTTTTGGGCTAGGATGACTATAAATAATATTTATAACACTAATATTTCTTTGATGTTTTTTATTTAAATCCCAACAAATGGCCTTTACTTAAATGTTTATTGAAGTTTATCCGCGTCCACGTTCTCTTTACGCAGCGCTGCGCAGAACTATAAGCTTATGACGCTAAAGTATCGCGAGAAAATGCTTTTAAAAACAAAACATACATATCGTCGTCACAAAATTAGTTTGTATATCAGGTACCATTCCTAGGAGTTAATACATTTAAGAGATTATATTTTAAGTCACACATGTCGCCTCTAAGACAAAAAACGAACATTTTCAACAAGGTCCAATGGAAGCTCGAGCTTTTGAGCCACCAAGCGCCACCTGGAGGATTAACAGCGTCACTACATCACAAGAAACGCAGTTCTAAAATGTGAGACACACATTGGCCTCAGGGATTCGCTTCTTTCATCGCACATTAACAACATGGATTTCAACGTGAGGAAACTCGCCGCAGATGCTGGAATATTCTTCTCTCGGGCTGTGCAGGTGGGGATTGATGTTGTTTTTACTGTGTGCTGTGATAAATACTCGAGTTTAAACTGGTAACTGTGTGAAGGGCTGATGTGTAGTGCGTGACTGTATTCAACACCCGCCTCTGCGTTCACACAAAACACTAAACATCCATGTGTTGACATCACCTCACACATGAGCCTTTAAAGCAGAATCACACAAAGATTCTCACACAAGTGTGTATAGAGGAGTGTTTACTGCGTGTCCACACATTAACGTGAAAAGTGTCACACGAAATACTGTGAAATCGTTTGTTTAATGTAAATCAACATGTTAGTAAGGATGTACTCGTGACTTGTTGACGTGTTGCACTGGTGGACGAAGAACTGTTCAAGTGTAACAACAGTTAGGAATATTGTTCACTGTCACATGTCATTTCTCGTGAAGCGTGACAGATTGTTGATGATTCTTTGCTGTAGTTTACAGAAGAGAAACTGGGACAGGCGGAGAGAACCGAACTGGATGCTCATTTTGAGAATCTTCTGTCCAGAGCTGACTATACCAAAAACTGGACTGAGAAGATCTACAGACAGACTGAAGTTCTGCTTCAACCAAATCCAGGTGAGCACTTCCATCCTTTTAGAGCTTGCTAATCGACGTCACGCAGCGTTGAATGTTGCGCCATCTTGGGAGGATCGCTGCTGGTGTTTTCAATGCAGTGTTTTGTTTTTCTTGTTTGATTAGGAGATATAACTGTGTCAGGTCAGTCTTAGCATTACGCAGAGTCGTTCAGGGAGATCCCCTGGTTCTTTCACTTTCGATTTCTCTACATATCATACAAAACAAGTAACGGTACATATCAAAACAATAACAGCAGTGGAGTATGATCCTCCCAAGATGGCGGCCGTCACTGCAACATGCAGCTTAGGGCGTGACGTCAGCTTCACATGTGCTAGTTTGAAATGTGTTGAGTTTATATTTTTTAATGGTGCAGTAAGTATAAACATTACTCATGAGATATTCATATAAACATGTTGTCAGAACAGGTGCCGATGTTATCAATCACAACAGCATCATGGTTGTAAGCTTTCAGGTTTGTTTGCTTTGGTGTATTTGTGTTGTTTGTTTAAGGGAATGGTTTGTTTCTCTGGCAGGTGCTCGTATCGAAGAGTTCCTGTATGAGAAACTGGAGCGGAAGATTCCGCCTCGGGCCACTAATGGAGAGATATTAGGACAGTATATGCTGGAGGCTGGAAAGGAGTTTGGAGCGGACACTCCGTACGGTAAAACATCGCAGTCTGATCTGCTGATAAACATGATTGATTTCATTTCTCACTATATTCACAGGGAATCTGGTGGGTTTTTGGCGTCACGTTTTAGCGGATATCTAGGAGACTTGCATATGCTACAGATCTCAGTTGTTGTTAATGTTCAGTTTGTGTAGTATGAGGCTGCCAAGATGAATGACTTTGATTTTCTCTGTGAGAGTAAAGCAAGAGAAGAAACGCTGCAGTGTTTAGCACAAATCTATTGATTTGATTTGAAATGTTCCCCTCCTAATTAAATTCAGCCCTCGTGGAAAGAGCATCTGCACGATTTAAACCTTTAAACGGCTTTAGGGGACATTACACTACAACTCAATCTGCTGCAGAGGTTTCACACACTTTTTTAAGGTCAGGACGCACTGGAGATGTCACAGTTTGTCGGCGGGATTCGATTGATTTGAGCTTTTTTGCTGCAGGCTCTGTGGAAACGGCCAAACCAATTCATCTCAATGCAGTTTCCCATCAGAGATCAATAGCATCTGTTCAGAGGTCACAGACGTCTCTGATGTCATATCCTGTCCAGCGTTCAGCTCACAACCATCAATACACAAATGTTTATCAGTTTATGTTGTTGGGCCTCTTATTACGAATATTATAATCTTTTAAAATGATCATGTTGCGACAAGGCTTTTCTAACTTTCATGACATTTTATTTTAACTTTTATTTTTATGCTGGCGTGAGAAAGCCAACATACTGATGGCTCACTTCATTTATTTCTGGTGTCTCAGTTGTGTTTTAATAGTGTCAGCAGTAGATGAATAAGTGGAAAAATACTGTAGATGGTACACCAAAATAAAAAGAAGAACAAAACCTCTCCATTGTCTTTGTACGGATGTCAATGGTTGTTTGTCTATTCTAACTTCTTTTTGCATCAAAGTCATCTGTAGCTTTGCAGAAATAAAAAACACTTCATCATGGACAGGTTGTGTCTTGCCGTGAGGATGATTGTGTTTTTTCTGCTGAATTACCGGGAGTAGAAAATATGAAACTACATGAGAGAGACATTTAGAATTAAACCAACCACTCAAAGCACAAAGACAAGCCTGTTGAGTTCATCCATAATTATTATGCTAAAAATAGACATTCATAAATTCTTTGGTTTGATTTGAAGTGTTTTTACTTTAGGAAAAGAAATAATTGAGTGTGACTTCATCATGTGATATTGAATGAACAGACTCTGGCTTGAAAATCAGTTGAGGTTCACTGAAATGATTATAGATCAGTGGAAACTCAATGACTGTTGTTTGTTCTGAGTGAAGTGCACTTAGTGCTTTTAAATGCTTCATTATTGTCTCATGACGGGCGTGATGCTTTCAGACTCTTCTGTCAGTGCAGTTATCTTTGCATTCAAGAGCTTTTAAATGTACAGATAAGAAACATTTAGTACAATTATGTCCACCTGGACAACTCACATATTTGCTTATTTAATTAGTTTGACAAATATTACAAACACATTATTCAACTTTCTTCTTTTTAGAGTTTTTTTTTATAATAAATTCTTGGTTAGTTAGTTGGGTCGGGTCATTCTCAGGAAACCACTGAACATCAATGCAGTAAAGATTTTGGTTATAAAAAATATAATTCCACAATGAAAAAAAGTATCATAATAAAGCTTTAACATACAAATTAATTATTAATCTTTTTCTGCTGATTGCTGATTACTGTAATGAATCTTGATTTGAATTATGCAAAAAAAACGATTGGATGTTCTATAGATGTTCTCAAAAATAGTGTATTATAGTATGTCCATAGAAAGTACATGAAATGTAACAACGTGCTTATTCTGACTTGTACGTATTAGGGCTGGGCGATATATTGAGCGATTCTTATGCTCTCAGTTTCTCAATAAATCACGGTTAAATGCCGCAACATCCGAAGCAGAGTGCGCTCTTGCGTGGAAACTCAGAATATAAGAAACAGAAGAAGAACGATTGGTTCCAGGAAACGCCTGTGGTCATATTCTAACGCTGTTCTTCAAACCTTCTTCAAAATGCTTTATAAACAAACAAGGTGTTTTGTTGTTGGATGCAAGACTGAACATAAGTCTATTGTTGTCACAATGATCGTTGCATATTTGCACAGGAGACACAAGGGGGAGCTGTAGGGCCTACATATTGGATATTTTAGTGTATATCTCACCACAACACAATCATATAAAAGCATATACCATAAAAATCACCTGCAGTTTAATTTAATATTATTTAAATTAATCTCATTGTGAAAACCAGCCTACCAAAATTGTATTCATTCACAGAAGTAAAATTCTGACAAAACAGACAATTAATTGTCATAATCGCAATTATTTATTAGACAATTAAGCATCAGCAAAAATGCATAATCGTGACTCCCCACATAAATCTTAATTGATTCCCGACATCCAGCCTCTAAAGACGCTGTGGCTTAGTTTTATTTCTCATCTCAATCTTGAAACCAAGATTTTGTGAGAAATACATCCACATTTAAATGGAGTATATAAACAATAATCTTAGATTTACATAATAAGATAATGTGTGGTCACTTTACATGTCTGGTATTGAATTGTAAGCAAAAGAAAGCTGAACACAGAGTTGAAATTATTATTTTGTATTCCTGGCTTGTCATCAAATCTTGTTCTCGCTGTAGCTCTAATGTGACTCATCTTTAGTTTTTTTACTGTGTAGGAAGCACCTTGATACAAGTGGCCGACTGCCAGAGAAGACTGGGCGGCGCTGAGCGAGAGTTCCTGCAGACCTCGTCCATCAGTTTCCTCACACCCCTGAGGAACTTTCTGGAGGGCGATTGGAGAACCATTTCAGTGAGTTGAACTCGGCCCGTGAGAGATCAGTCGTGAGAGATCTGCCGCTGTGATTCTGATGCTTCTGCGTTCTGTCCACCTCACAGAAAGAGCGCAAGCTCCTGGAGAACCTGCGGTTGGATCTGGACGCTTGTAAAGCTCGTCTTAAGAAGGCCAAAGCCGCCGAGACCAAAGCCGCTGTAAGACCACATTATGTTTTTTTTTTACCGTCCTCTTATTTCCAGGGAATCTCAGTGAATTCGATTCTGGCTTTTATTACTATACCACAAGTTTATTATTCCTTCAGTGACTGAAAAACTTCTACAGAGTATTCAATCCTGTGAAGATAGGAGGGAAAGATTTTTGCGAGCATCTCTCTTCTGAATGTGAACGGGTTCTGGATGGTTTACCCGTCTGTAGTTTAGTGTGTGTGTTTGTTTGATCTGTATCTGAACTAACCGTGTGTTTTTGTTTTAACTTTCACAGTGTGAGGGAGAAGTGAGTATCACACAGATTTCCCCTCATGTTCACAACATTACTTTCTGCCTTTTTTTTTTAGGAAACACAAAACACAATCTATGAGTAAATTATTTAAACATTGCATGCAGCTGTAACATGAAGTACATCAAAATACTTCATGCGTATCTCATTTCAGTCAAAACTTGTTATCTTTCAAAAAATAAAATTAAAGACTTTCGAGTTCACTGTCATTGTGTGGGTTTCATTTATTCTGTAGCATGTACGCAGATAAACACAGTTTTATGTTTTATTTAGCTTTTTTTTTTAAAGATCGAAGATCAGATATAATAAGATTCTTTACTCGCATTATTTTGTTAGATTAGTCGTTGATTTGAAATATAGATTTGAAACAGAATGAGCCGACTGATTTTTCTGATCTTTGAATCTTTTATTCGGTTGCATGGCAGTTTTCACCGTTGTTGTTTGGTGTTTGTATAAGTGTGTGTTTGTTAACAGAGTTTGACATGATGTGGGTTTTAAAGCGAGTTTGTGTTTTTCAGGCTGTTCCTGACTTTCAAGATACCAGACCACGAAATTATGTTCTGTCTGCTAGTGCATCTGCGGTAAGACCAGCTTACAGTCTTCATTCTCTGACACGCACACACGTGTTACATTTCTACTATTAATGTTAATGATTCAGGTGATCTATCTGTCCGTATGATTCATAATGATGTCATACTGTAGTAATTATTTGTAATGATTTGTTATGTGATGATGATGTGTGTGTGTGTGTGTGTGTGTGTGTCTCTCTCTCTCTATGTCTATCAGCTCTGGCACGAGGAGCTTACTAAAGTGAGTATGACATCACTAACCCCGCCCTCCATTCTCATAAAAACAATATTTTCTCATTACTGTAATACAATCATGTTACAATGCAAATCATCCTGTAAATTTATTTGACCACAACAGAGCTTTCTGTATTAGAGATGTAGTGAAACAATAACATACGTAAAATCTCTCTCTCTCTCCCTCTCTCTCTCCCTCTCTCTCTCTCTCTCTCTCTCTCTCTCTCTCCCTCCCTTCTTACCGCTCTCTCTCTCTCTCTCTCTCTCTCCCTCCCTTCTTACCGCTCTCTCTCCCCCCCCCCTCTTGCTCTCTCTCTCGCTCTCTCTCTCTTTCTCTCTTTCTCTCTTTCGCACAGGCGGAACATGAGTTGCGAGTTGCTCAGACAGAGTTTGACAGGCAGGCTGAGGTCACAAGACTGCTGGTGGAGGGAATCAGCAGTACACATGTGAGTTCTTCTGTGTTAATAATGCAATGTCGCTCGCTTCACTTTGCAATCTAAAATATAAAACCGAAATCTAAACCACATGTATGTAAATAATTCACATAATACCTTGAAAGCAATAATATGGAAATGTCGCTGTGATTAGGCCTGAGGCTGCAGACTGAGTACAGGAAGCAATCACAGCCGCTGATGTAAGAGCATTATATACACTCCTAGTCAAGCGACACACGTGTGTAGATAAATCTGAAACAACATAGGAGTGTCTTTAAAACCAACAAACATACTAATTCCAAAAGTCAATTATTCTAACTGAATGGTGCACTGCATCGATGAAATTATTAGTGAGAAATAACGAGGCAGGACACGCGTGTGAATGAAAGAGAGAGACCTTTAAAAGGCAAATCTTCGAGAATGTGTTACAATGTGTTCACACCAAACGCCAATTAAGCTTTTGCGCAAGTAAATTAGATACAAAGTCAATGCAACGATGCGTATAGATGCAAACTCGCGAGAGGCAGTGCGAATGACAGTAATTTTGAAGACATTTGTCAGATCACGTCAAAAAATTCCCAGGAGTAATAAAGAGTGTGGAATGCAATTGTTCTTATTTTGTGTGAACCCAGCATTAATCCCAATTATATTTTCTTAAGTGTAGGATCAAGAACCCCGCGTCCTCTCTTATGGTTAATATATAATTCATAAACAATCTATTAAAATCCTCTCGTACACAAATCAAGTCTGCGTTTGAACAGCTTGCTGTGGGTTTTAAAAAGACAGGACGTGTTTTGTGTTTGCGCAGGTGAATCATCTGCGGTGTCTGCGTGAGTTTGTGGAAGGGCAGGCGATATATTATAACCAGTGTCACCAGTACATGCAGGAACTACAGAAAGAACTGGGCAGGTGAACACTCCGACTATTATTCTGTTATTCAAATGAAATAATATTCAGCAGTGTGTTGAAATGTTTATTTTTGTCTCAACAAAATTATTTGATCAAATTTGTTGAGTTTTAAAGGGTGAAGGTAGTTCTCTCTGAAATGATAAGACTTCCATTGTACACCTATATGTCAGCTAAAATTTTCGGTCATATTTGTAACACATTCAAGAACCATTTTTATGTTTTTCTGAGTTTATTTTTGAGGTCCTTTACGGCCGTCCTCTCTTTCAGAGCATGCACCAGCTCATCTGTGGGAGATTCTGACCCGGCAAACCCGTCCGCTGTCCTGCCGCTAAACCCGCCTTCTCCGCTGGAAACCGACGCTCTCCAAATCGAAGAAGTCCAGCCTCCCGCCAGCGGCACACGGAACGCTAAAGTTCTGTACGACTACACGGCTGCAGACTCCAGTGAGCTCTCGCTGCGCGCCGATGAGGTAAACAGATGATGAACTCTGTAATAAACAGCATTTATATGCATTGTAGTTGATATTTTCCTCCATTTTCCTATTGGACCATCAGCTGATCACAGTGTACCACATGCCGGGAATGGACTCTGATTGGCTGATCGGGGAGAGAGGAAACCAGAAGGGAAAGGTGCCTGTTACATATCTGGAGCTGTTGAGTTAGAGAGGCGCGCTCGCACACACACACACGCACTCACACACTGAGACACAAACTGCTTGTTTGTTGCTGTGACATCCACTGATAAACAAATCATGACATGGACACACAGCATCAACCAACACATCTTCAAAATAGATGGTTTTGTGATTTTGCATGTTATAGAAAAATGATTGATGAAGCTGTTTTTATTTTAAATGACTTAAGTTCATCGAGATGGACAGAAATCTGGTCAGGAAATCTCATTTTTTTTAGTGCATTCAGAAATAAAAAAATCAAACGTGAACACTTCGTATTAAGTCAGCAGTTTCATATTAGACCCATGTTAAAACACACAACTTATACAGAACAGTAAACTTATTTGGGACTAATAATTCATTCACAAATGCTTGAAACCAAGTTTCCATCCATGTAATTATCTGCCTGTTGTCTGCACTAGAAACTGAATCAGTTAGTAGATCCATATTCAGTAATCTTTTCAGGCTTTCCTAAAACAGATGCCTCACAGCTAAGCCTAATATTAAACATTTACTGTTGAACATATTTGCACTGGTATGAGGTTATAGAAGCACTTCATAAACTTCATGACTGAAACTGCCTTATAACATCTCATTCAGACACACATTCATGTAAAATCATTAAGCAGTTAAGATATTCTTTACTCAAGCAGCACATGTTTCCCAGCATTCACAGCAAACACATGTCAATGTTATAGATACGACGTAATCGGGGTTTAAGATATGAATGTGGAATTTAAGCCTTACGGTTTTCATGTTTGCATGAAGAGTCAATGCCTGCTGCCTCTGAGCACTTCAACTGCTCGTAGTGTTGTTGTTTTTGTTATTTTGACAGTGTTCAAATAAATGAATATTTTCGGTAGGGATGTAATGATTCACTCAGCTAATAACAATACTGATCTCACGGTAAGATTAATTTTTATAAAATGAGTTGAGAAAAATTTGTAATGAACAACTGCCCTGTTATTATTTCTCAAATTCTGCACATTTCAAAATACATTTATGTCAAATAACAAAACTAAACTGCAATTTAAAACAAATTCCAAAAATAAAAACTAAAAATACAAAAGTATCCGTAATATAAACAAATTAAGACTTTTCTTGGATTTGTCACAATTAAGAAATATCAGCATAACAATGATATCTAAATTAGCAGGAAACACAGCAGCCCCTGCTGTTCAAAACAATTATTGCGGTTCAAATAACATCTCAACCGGCTTGTATCTTCACATATTATAATCCATTTTGACCGGCTCACGGTGAATCATTACATCCCTAATTTTTGGTCAAGGGGCCGGTTGCACCAGCTGATATGTAACATCTTAACCCCATTGTAGTTGTAGCATTTAAAGACATCAACTTAAACACTACAGCCTGAAGTATAAAGCAAATGTTACTGGAACCCTCCAACCATAGTAAATATGTCACATGACTTGACTTGAATCTGTTGAACATGTATGATAATACTGACATTTACAGGTAAAATAGGAAAACTGGTATAAACTGAACACTTTGGTTGCTTTGTCTTAATACTTGTGAGGGGTTTGACTCTAAAAATTTTACTTGCTGATGCTTGAATAACAAACACGTGTGATGTTATGAACCACCGGTGCAACCTCCCCCAGATCTGCACGTTCAGTTAAAAACAAAAAAACGAATTGTTTATGCTACATGTCAATACAGAGTTCGATTTTGTCAGACAGATGTTTTCAACATTTCCAGGTTGTATATGTTATTGTGTAATTGTTTTGAAAAGTAATATTACTTTTTTGGCTCTCGTCTGTGTTTTGCTCTGGAATATTTAAATGCTTTATAACGTCTCATGTTATGAGTTGCTAAACAGGCACAGTTTAATAGAATCATTATTTCTTAAAATACTTCATTGTATTGCTTTACTAAAGTCAAGTGCCACTCAACTTCGAGATACACAAATAAAAAAATACTTTAGTGTACTGAAGTGTTTAATGAAGAGTAAAATGTAATGAATATAAAATTCCCACTAATGCACACTACAGTATTTTTTCATGTGGTGTCCGTCAAAAAGCCATATTAATTCATCTTTGCCATAGCGTAATAAAGCCTTTTTTTAGATGCGTTAAGATTTAGATTTTTACTTATTCGCATACGTGTGGTTTAGATTTCTGTTTTATATTCCAAAGTGCAGCTAAGGATTTAGCGGTTCATGATGTATTATTTGTTTTATTTAAATTATTTGTATTATTATTTATTTATATCTGTGTAATGTCCAGACCTGAATGCATGATTAAAAGTTTTAGTAAATCTTTGATTCTTATTTGCCGTCTGCGGCGCCCTCTGTTGACCTCTCGTCTGTTTTCAAGCATCAAAGAATGTATTAAACTAAACTTAACTCTCAAAGTCTCTACTAATGTTTTCAACACACGCAAGCTTTTTCGATTCAATTTTTATTCTGTGCTGCAGGGTCAACCCTCAAGACAAAAGATGAAATGAGCAGTTCTGAATAATGTTATCCTTTCATACACTTGTTATTTCACGTTTTTCTCTTAAATACTTTACATTGAAATCACTCTTGACACAGTTACATCATTTCCAGATAGAAGACTCAACACTATCAGGGTTTGGTTATACTTGAATTTATAGTTTTACAATATTATTATAGTTATATTTCTATGCTAAGAGAGCTACTAATATATAAACAACCCAGCCCGCAATCACCATGAGACCAAATATTAAACTGAACAAGACCAGCGTACGAGCCTTCTGTGAGGTTTTCTCCGCTTCATGGACGTCACCTCTGGCCAGCGCCGCACGGGTCTAGAGAGAGGTCAGAGGTCAGTGTGTTGAACATGTTGTGTATTTTCTGTGTCTATGAATTGTTCTTACTTCATGTGAGTACATGACAGCTATGAGACCGCTCATCCAGCAGCAGAAGACGGTGACCAGCACAGACTCTGTCAGGTAATCTTTGGGTAAAGACGGCTGCTCTTCTCCAGGCGGCGCTCCATTCATGTACTGAAACAACGTCAGATGTTCTTGTAGCTTAATATATATAAACTTACATTCAGAGATTGAATGAAATGTCAAATGTGTAACTAAACTAGAGACACTGCAGGACAACCCGCTGCTGAAGCTCAGATTCATGATGGTAAACCGTTACTTCAGGTAGGGATGTCATACCGCAAAGATCATTTTCTTGCATCATTGTTTTGTCTTGTTTTCTAATTCAGTTGTCATCCTTTATCCTCAAAAACATCTTTTACTCAAGATTTTTTACTTAAATTATATTTTATGTTCTTTAATTCTAAACCTATATGATCTTCTTTCTGCAGCAGAACACAAAAGAAGATATTTTGAAGAATGTAAGGTAACCAGACCACTTCGATGACTTCCATTGTTTGATCACAGAAGGGTAGTTTGTGAGCAATGCCATTAGGAAGAAAATTATATATGACTTCGTAATGTTTTTGCTTAAACAGGAAATAAACAAATGGCTATAATTGTCAATAAAATCTTGGCAAACATTGGGAAACGGCTTTCTCTTGTTTGAAGTTAAACGTCACAGACTTGAAGCTAGTTCTGAAGTAAATTCTTGTGTCATTTAGTGTCTTCATTAAATATGTAGATGCGGAAAAAGTTAAGAGATCATTTCAAAATTCTGATGTTAAAATGTACGTGTTTAGGTAAAACTTTAATTTTTTTGTTTATTTTGTGAACTACTAAGATTATTTCTTCCAAATTGGTAACAAAAAATATTCTTTCTTTTTGCATTTATTTTCAGAAATATTCTACATAAATTTAGGAAAAGATCAAAAATGTTTTTCATCACAGTTTTGTTGTGCTGTCAGTCTTTCACATTGCTGTTGGATGACTTTGTCACTCCTGAGGTTGAACACTAGACTGGAAAGGCCATGACAGATCTAAGTGATGATTTTTAAATCATGTTGAATGCTCTCTCTCATGTGTTAGTCACCTTTGGGTAGAAGTGTTGGACAAATGAAAGAATGTAAATGTAAAAGCCGTTTGTGAATTTGTGTGAAATGAAACTCTTACTATGGTGTATGATGGGTAGGTGGATGGAGAGGGAAAGGGGGTCTGGTAGAAAGCCGATGGATTGGCTCCGGGCTGGCAGGTGATGACAGGTTGGTTGGGGTAATGGGGCAGAGGTGAGGGGTACACGAGGTACGCTGTTTTAGGGTCTGGTGGGCTGTATGGAGGCGGGTCCATCGATGGATTCGGTGGGAAGCCGGTGGACGGACCTTCACCTCCCGTCCTCTCCAGAGTGAACGCAGGGTGGTGGGCGCTATCTGTGTCAAAGGACGGGTTGAGAGTCCGGTTGCTGTCCGTCTCATACGCCAGATGTGTTGTTTGATTGCTGTCAGTGTCGTAGGCGGCATTGGCTGTCTGGATGCTGTCGCCGTCGGTAACTGGGTGGCCGGTCTGGATGCTGTCTGTGTCATTGGCTGGGCTGGTGGTCAGGATGCTTACAGAGTCGCTTGGACGAGCGCTGGGCAACACTGTGCTCACTCCCGGCTCAGACGAATAACCAGACGATCCTGAACCCCCGTGATGAAGTGTTCTTGGGTCCTCTGGGATGTTTAGAGGAGTGGCTGGTGACAGGAGGAGGGGAGAGACAGAAAGAAGAAGGTGATTTTTTTACGCCCAAGACAAGAAGATGAGATCTCTTTATCTTTCTTTTCTCATGAAGTGTAAATGTAAACTGAAGTCTGATGTTTGTCTCAGATATTCCTCCTGAGAAAAAGAGTCAGAAATGTCTCCAGTAGTTTCAGAAGAGATGCCGACAATGTCTCAAACTGAGCTCACATCTTGTTCATTTTACACCTCCATCCTCTTCATGTGTTTTAATAAATAGAAGTTTCAGATTTGATTCTGTTTTTCACATCTTCTGATTTTAGTAGAAAGAAGTTGATGTTGGGTAAACGAAGCTCAGAGTTCCATCAGATCTTCTAGCTGTAATAGTGTAGACGTGATTGTAAAGCCACAATTACTATTGCCATGTGAACAAAACCCGAAGCTTTATTTTATTTTTTTCGAGTTGTAATTCTGTGCAATAACCACACATCACTTGTTATATTTCACCTGAGAGATATTTGAAACCGCTCTCCCCCTCTCTCCGTTTGAAAGCGCCCGGCCCCAAAAGAGACGATTAATAATTCAGTGCTGATATATAAGCCCCAGTAAAGTAAAAAACAGTATGTTTTATTATTTCATTGATTTATTCTGTTTATCAGTGATACAGAAAACGAACAACAAATACAAGCACTCGTAATGTTAGGAATATGACATGAGTTTCAGTGAGTTCAGGTGAGAGTACGAGCTGTATGAGAGATGAGAAATAGTTGTCGTCTTACCTGGATCCATCAGGTGGTCTTCACTCAGGGGTCAGAGGTCAGGGGCTCATGGGGAAGCAGAATGCACTGAGAGATATCCAGCAGGAATGTGATGAGATGCACATGTGTGTCAATGAAGCGACTGCAGCTTGTGGGATCTCTCTCTCTGTCTGAATGGTATCATGTCTGTTGAATAATTGAACAACAACCACCAAGACTACCTGTGTGTGTGTAGTGTGTGTGTGTTTGTAGTGTTGTGGCTGATCTTCATGTGCGATCAGTATGCAGATGAAGATGTGAGAGTTTGAGACTCCATCAGCTTTGTTTAAGGACAGCGGCAAATAACATGGTTTCATAGCTAAATCATTTTATTACATTAGCTCAGTTTGTTTAACTCCACTTTATATTGTCACATAACAGAAACAAAAGAAAACTTTTCCTTTTAAAATTTAAATACCTCTAGAGGTAAAAAACATAGAATGTTGTACATTTTTAGGTGCATGGTTGACCTCTAAGGACCTATTATTTACCTATAAAGGTACAGTGAAATGTTTTGAAGAAAAAACACTGTACTTGATAGTGTGATGAAAATTTTGGGAATTATAGGGAATAGCAAAGAAATACTCTTATGGAGCTTCGCTTCATGATTAAAGTGCCACTAGAGGGCGCAAAGGGCACTAGAGGCTTTTCTTTAGAAAATGGCAAAATGACCTTTATCTGTTTTATGTGTTTATAAATGATCCAGCTTTCATGTCAGTGTTGTGCATTTCTGTTGATTAAAAGTAAACATGTATCAATAAAATGAGTAATGTTGTCTCATCAAGTGATGAAATTGTTTGATTTCAAGACACTTGATTAGTTGAAATAAATAAAATAAAGTCAATTACACCTAAATAGCAATATAATATTATTGCTCAACACAGTCTGACGGGAATTCGTGACATTGTCACAAACTGTAATCTTTTAATTTTTGATCATGGACACAAATGTCCCTCTTTTTTCGTGTCAGTCATCAAAACTTTCACTCTAACATATTTTAAGACGCATTATCTTTTTATAAATATATATCAACGCAATATGATAGGATTTCATTTATAATTATTACAATGTGGCTCAAAGCTACGATCTCATTTGTATGTTTTTTTCTCTTCTTGAGACTAGAAGAGAAACCGCTTAAGTCAATCATTAGTTGCTTCACAGCAAAATCACAATTGTTGAAAAAGGTCAAAATAACTCTCACAGTGTATATATAATCCACACTTTGAGAGTGTGGATTATACTGTATATACACTCTGGGTGTTAATTTGACATTTTTTAACACTGGCGATGTTAATGTGTTGCTGTCGAAAAGCGTTTCTGTTGGGTCTGTAGACTTCATCTCTTAAAGGGGTCATATTTAAAGGCAAAAACGAATATTATTGTTTGTTTTAGATGCAGTGCAACATGTATAAATGATTTAAGGTTAAAAATAGTTGTATTTTCCACACACCATGCATGTTTGTATCTCCTCTTTGCTCCACCTCTCTGAAACGCACAGATTATTTACAAAGTTCATCGCTCTGAAACGCAAGGTGTTCTCTGATTGGCCAGTTCACCAGTGTGTAGTGATTGGTGGAATACTGCAAGCGTGTGAGGGAAATGTAACGCCTCTGACCATATTTGGAACATCAGGTTACTCTTCAATTGTTCTAACAGGTGCGCCCACCTTACTTGCGTATACTTTTCGGAGGTCTTAGTCAAATCAGACCACCAACTGTTTTAGATTTATGGGTGTGTGGTTACATGAGGCGTTTCAGGCAGGTCTGGGTGAACATTCGTAAAAATCTAAAGAACCTTTTTCGCTACAAAGAACCATTTGTGAATCAGAAAGGTTCTTTGGATGTTTAGACAGAAGAGGTTCTTCTACGCCACATTAAAGTGCAGTAAAGTGCCGTTCAACATTTACAGAAATAAAAATGTTCATGTTTAAGAGGAGTTTCCCACAAATCCATGAAAACAAAAATCAGACTAAAATGACTCCGAAGGGAACGTCCTCTCTCGTGATGCATTGCTGAGTCTGAATAAAACCTTGAGATAAAGTTCTGTGGATGTTAAACACAGTGGGCTTCCCTCATTTGAATAAAATGTTGGCTTATTTTCTGGCCTGTTAGAAACTCCTGCTGGTGGTCCGGCGAGGAATGCAGAACGGAGTCTTGCAGTCGTGTGTGTTAAATGGTTTTCACTCGTCTTTATATCAGCAGCTATAGTTTAATTAACCAGCGTCTGTTTCTCTTCCCAGCGTGAAGTGCTTAAGCTCAGATGAGTGAGGTTTGGGAGGATTATATCTGTGTTATTACAAAACACATGATTGAATCTCTCAGTGTATTTAATGTCAAACCTGGGCCTGAGCGAACGACGCGAGTTACTGATCTGAGACCAGTCTTCATCAACACACAGCTAGTGTGACGTGTTATAATTATAAATAAAGAGTAATGTGAGAAATATTAAATGCTAAAGTACACTAGACTATCTTGTCATGTAGGATTTTCTATGCTTTTATGATCTCAAACTTTTTTAATGAATTTGTCACACAGGACTATTTAAATTAACTTTGAGAAAGTTAAAGTTTGTTATTAAAACCTAAATAAAGTCACAACATCAATAATACTCTTCTGTTTTCTTACATAGGGTCAACAGGAATTACACCATATTAAAAAAGGTATTAGTCTATAATCAGGAAACAAAATGTAAGGTTTGTGAAAAATTCAATGCAGCAAAGTAATTAGGGATGATTTTTGTCGTGTTTAATATGATGGTGGTTAATAAAAACATTTACACATGTGTTCTGAGACTTGTAGACCCAGTATACATGTTTTAACCCTAATTGTTTATGTAGAAAAATCAAAAATGCTGTTTTTCAGACTAACAGATAAGTGTTGTTGGGTTCTTACTGGTGGCATTAGATTGGTAAAATCATTTGGGACGAAGGTCACGTAAAGGTGGTAAGAGGTGACGACCATCTGGCCTCTAAAGAGAGAGAGAGATTGAGAGAGAGAGAGATATAGAGATAGAGAGAAAGGGAGAGAGATATTGAAATAGAGATAGAGGGAGTGAGAGATAGAGAGAGAGACAGAGAGAGAGAGAGATGGGGGTGGAGATCTTTACGGAGTAATAGCATCAAGTGTTTGACACAGGACAGCCGACAGGAGTGTGAAAGAATATCAGGGATGAACTCCGGTCCGGTCTGAATCTCTTCTCCATGTTTTCCATCAGACTGTCGTGGAGTAAATCAGCAGCACTTCTTTAAGAAGTTCAGCACCGAAGGAAAGATTTGAGTCCACAGACGGATACAGACGAGGACGAGATCGGGGTGATGTGGGAATGACCGAGCATCATTTCAGGTCATGGAGTTTGGACGAGTTTATTTAAGATATAAAAGAGCAGCTCTGCTGTTTGTAATGATGTTCAAACTGGGTGAGTGACAGTTCTTCAATCCAATGTTTTTATTTTTATTATGTTGGGCAAGTCGTGTGAAGTATGATGTCAGCTGCTCATATGGAGTGATTCATTATAATAACAGATTTATATCTAGCTGTAGATCATGTGGAGTCTCTCTGGCTGTAACACTTTGTTATGTGAATTCTCATTGATCTGAATTGAAATAATGAATGCAACATGTGTCTCTATGAATAGATTTATTATAATGTTCAGCATCTGCAGTTGGCAGGTTGTTTAGTATCTCAGAGCAGATGCTGTGATGTGTGAGTGCGTGTGTGTGTTTGTGTGTGTATGTTGGTCAGTGGGTTTTGTGTGTCCGCACCATCTGTGGTGGGTGGGGGGGGGTGTGTAAGAGAGAGCTGCTGTAATTGGGAATTAACGCATGTAGAGGACAAGTGCAGCCAGCTGGACGTCAGATTGTTTAGAATGAGTGATACACACATGCACGCACACACACACACACACACACACACACACACACACACACACACACACACACATGCATGCACACTCACATCATGGAAGACTCACAGTCTCTAAAATTGTTCAGTAGAAATCAAAAGAGAAGTTTGAGTCTGTCTGATTGCATAGAGAAGTTGACACACTTTTACTCAACAAGCAGGGTTGGAGAACACACAAACAATGTGTCAAATGATTAAGCAACAGAAAGTGAGGCTTGAACTAATGAGATGTTTATCAGAGTTTGCCATTAGCTTATGAAAGGAAGAGTATTGTCATGTATCATCAGTCTGTGTGTTTGTGTGTCATCAGTGTGTGTGTGTGTGTCTGTGATCAGTGTGCGTGTATTTCTGTGATCGGTGTGTGTGTGTGTTTGTGTGTCTGTCTGTGATCAGTGTGTTTGTGTGTGAGATCTGTTTGTTTGTGTCATCAGTATGTGTGTGTGAGATCAATGTGTTGTGAGGAGTGTGTCATCAGTGTGTGTGTGTGTGTGTGTGATCAGTGTGTTGTGAGGAGTGTGTCATCAGTGTGTGTGTGTGTGTGTGTGTGTGTGTGTGATCTGGGTGTTTGTGTCATCAGTGTTTGTGTGTGACCTGTGTGTTGTGAGGAGTGTGTGTGTGTGTGTGTGTGTGTGTGTGTGTGTGATCTGTGTGTTTGTGTCATCAGTGTTTGTGTGTGATCATTGTGTTGTGAGGAGTGTGTCATCAGTGTGTGATCAGTGTGTTGTTAGGAGTGTGTCATCAGTGTATGTGTGTGTGTGATCTGTCTGTTTGTGTCATTAGTGTTTGTGTCATCAATGTGTGTGTGTGTTTGTGTGTGATCTGTGTGTTTGTGTCATCAATGTGTGTGTGTGTGTGTGTGTGTGTGTGATCTGTGTGTTTGTGTCTTCAGTGTGTGTGTGTGTGTGTGTGTGTGATCTGTGTGTTTGTGTCTTCAGTGTGTGTGTGTGTGTGCGTGTGTGTGTGTGTGTGTGATCTGTGTGTTTGTGTCATCAGTGTTTGTGTGTGATCAGTGTGTTGTGAGGAGTGTGTCATCAGTGTGTGTGTGTGTTTGTGTGTGTGTGTGATCTGTGTGTTTGTGTCATCAGTGTTTGTGTGTGATCAGTGTGTTGTGAGGAGTGTGTCATCAGTGTGTGTGTGTGTGTGTGTGTGTGTGATCTGGGTGTTTGTGTCATCAGTGTTTGTGTGTGATCTGTGTGTTGTGAGGAGTGTGTCATCAATGTGTGTGTGTGTGTGTGTGTGTGTGTGATCTGTGTGTTTGTGTCATCAGTGTTTGTGTGTGATCAGTGTGTTGTGAGGAGTGTGTCATCAGTGTGTGATCAGTGTGTTGTGAGGAGTGTGTCATCAGTGTGTGATCAGTGTGTTGTGAGGAGTGTGTCATCAGTGTGTGATCAGTGTGTTGTGAGGAGTGTGTCATCAGTGTGTGATCAGTGTGTTGTGAGGAGTGTGTCATCAGTGTGTGATCAGTGTGTTGTGAGGAGTGTGTCATCAGTGTGTGATCAGTGTGTTGTGAGGAGTGTGTCATCAGTGTGTGATCAGTGTGTTGTGAGGAGTGTGTCATCAGTGTGTGTGTGTGATCTGTGTCATTGTGTCATCAGTGTTTGTGTGTGATCAGTGTGTTGTGAGGAGTGTGTCATCAGTGTGTGATCAGTGTGTTGTTAGGAGTGTGTCATCAGTGTATGTGTGTATGTGATCTGTGTATTTGTGTCATTAGTGTTTGTGTCATCAATGTGTGTGTGTGTGTGTGATCTGTGTGTTTGTGTCATCAATGTGTGTATGTGTGTGTGTGTGTGTGTGATCTGTGTGTTTGTGTCATCAATGTGTGTGTGTGCGTGTGTGTGTGATCTGTGTGTTTGTGTCTTCAGTGTGTGTGTGTGCGTGTGTGTGTGTGTGTGTGATCTGTGTGTTTGTGTCATCAGTGTGTGTGTGTGATCTGTGTGTTTGTGTCATCAGTGTTTGTGTGTGATCAGTGTGTTGTGAGGAGTGTGTCATCAGTGTGTGATCAGTGTGTTGTGAGGAGTGTGTCTCATTGTTCAGATGGGAGTTGAAGTGCACGTGTCTTCTGAAGAACTGCACCCTAATGAAGCATTGACCTATTTCTGCTCTTGCGGGAAGCTTGAATTCTGGGTACTTTTGGTCAGACTCAAAGCACGGGGCATGTGAGGGACCATAGTTGACCATCGCCATGGAAACCCCACTGGAGAGAGATGGCAGTTCACTCTTTGTCTTTAAGTGGAATAGCAACTGCCGTGTTTTGTGAGTGAATTTGCTGCGTTGTAAATGTAAACTGATGAAGTTAGCTTGTGATGAGAGAATCGATTAAATTACAATTAAACTGAACTGAACTACAGGAAACTTCATTAATATTTATATTATAAGCATTTACTATAGTAAACTATACTATACAGTACTTGAGTATATTATAGTACTTACTTTACTCTGTTATTGTACTGTTCACAACTATATTCTGTATTAAGGACGTAAACACAGTAGTATAGTGTACTTTATTGTTTACTATTGTAAGGTTTTAAAAACACTATAGTTTCTAGGAATTTTACCACAGTTTACTATAGTAAATACTGATGTGTATAAGATTCTGTTTCATGTGTGTTATTTCTTTCTCAATATTCTCACATCAATGTTTAACTTGCCAGTGCATAGAAAGTGTTTTATTATAGACAGTTTCATCAGTCAAATGTCTGTTTCCCTCTGTGTTTGGTTATCGGTCTGACTAGTGTCTAGTTATATCAAAGAAATGGTTATATTCAATTTATAATAATATTAACTTTTCATGTTTTATTGTATATTAATTGTTTCAAATTAAATTAAACTACTCAAAAGTTGTTTGCGGAGGTCTACTGGAAGTTAAGTTTGGGCCACATAATGTCTGTTTATGTCTGTCTATAGTATTGAGTATATACTGAAGTATGGAGTGTATAGACGTTGTGTGAAGCATGTTTATTTGTAATAGAGTAAAGGTCGGAGACTCACATGTGAGTTGAGTGAAATGTTCAGTGTGGCTCTTATCAGAGACCCTTCACACCCAAATGGGGGAGTAAAACTGAAGGGTTGACATAACTGCACAATTTAAAGTTGTGTGTGTGTGTGTGCATTCGTGTGTGTTTTTTCTCTTCTCTCAGGTTACCCCCTCAGCCTCTTCTCCTGTGCGTGAGAGTCTGTACCAGCCTCTGAATCTCTCTCTCTCTCTCTCTCTCTCTCTCTCTCTCTCTCTCACTCTCTCTCTCTCTCTCTCTTCCTCTCTTCCTCTCTTCCTCTCTCTCTCTCTCTCTCTCTCTCTCTCTCTCTTCCTCTCTCTCTCTCTCTCTCTCTCTCTCTCTCTCACTATCTCTCTCTCTCTCTCTCTCCTCACATTGGCTCAGATGTATCTCTCTCTCTGCCCATCTGAGAGCTGTTGAACAGAGATAGGTCAAAGGGCATTAGTGTAGATGGGCTGTATAATAACTTATTCAGGTCAAAGAGCACATCATCCTTCCTGCGAACAGCAATGTGTTTTTTTAATGAACTCCAGCACTCCCTTTCTAACAAATGACTTAAATAGTGTTCTGTGATTGTGTTATTTCTCAGGATGCTTTCACTTTAAAGTCTGTTTTTTAGGTACAAACCAGTTTTAAGATGTTTGAGGAAAGCTTACGATGCAAGCCCACGCATTTTAAAAACGTTCAAAACATTATTCTTACATTACTAGCCCAACGTATTAATTCTTTCATCCATTCTTCTAAAATCCATTCTTTAATGGGCATGTTAGAAAACACAAAAAAAGACAAAACCAGGGTCTGTGTATGAAATGCCTTTGAGCAGTAGAGTTCACCATTAAACACAGCTTTAGAGTTTCAATCAAAACAGGATTTGGAGTCATTCTACTTTCTTAATGTTTTTAATGCATGTTTGAGTGAATCTGAGGTTTTGAGTGATGAATATGCTGAACATGAAGGAATTTTCCACATTCATTTTTTACTTTTGTCTTTCCTGTATTTTACATTTTGCAGGTCATTAAATGACATTTAGGAATTAACGGAAATGTCCGTAAAATAAAGGAAAATGTAATGGTAATTTTCTGCTGGGAGGCTTCTATATCCATTTTTTACGGGGTTTGTTCCAGTGTACTTTTCTTATTTCCTTTAGATGTTATAATTCTGTAATCTTGTGTCAGAGCTTTTATAAAATCACTGTACGTGGGCAGATTACAGAGACATTTCTCAACGATAAACCGCTGATCAAAACAAAATGAGCGTATTTATCTGTTGACATTTTAAACTCTGTTTAAGGTTTTGTGATCAGAAGCTCTTGGGTTGTGGAAGAACAGATGACTCGGTGAGGTTCTCGTGGTATGTGTTTATTTAAGAAGAGATTCTCAGTAATGGCTCGTGTCTCAGGATTGAAGTTAGTAGACTTCTGTCCTGAGGCTTCATACCGTTCTTCTCTTTGAGGCGGTTCGGAGACGGACTCATGTTGAATATTAGGAGTTTGGTTTTTCAATTCACGTGATTTAAAGGAAAGCTTTTGAAGCTTATGACTGTCCTGCCCTGTCTAGACTTTAAATCTTTACTTTTTATTCATATTATAATCTTTTTATGTACACTTAAATAAAGGTGATAAAAGGCTTCTTTACGGAACTACTCAAGGTACCTTTCAGTTCTGATCGTTTTATAGCATGCAGAACCTTTTTTCCACTATAAATAACCCTTTGTGACGGTTCTTTACGGGAACATACAGCCTGAAAAAGAAGTGTGAAGGAACTTTAAGAAGAGCGCATCTCTGTCTCACTGTTATCAGATCAGATAATCCTGGATTAGAGGAGTGTAATTCACGCTCACTACACAACCTCCTGACACACATTTCTCTCTGTTTTCTAGAAGGTGTGATGATGGCTTTCAGTTGTAAAACTAAAGCTTTAATATGAATCCATGACTTCCGCTCTATTGTTGTTGAAAAAGGTTCTCTATACTACAATCAAAAAAGAGTTGTTGAACGAACTTTATTAAATTTAGGAAAACTTTTCCTCGAAATTGAATTACATTACTCAAATTTCTTTGAAACATTTCTTTATAATCTTGTTGAATGAACAAAAGTTTTTTAGAAGTCTTGATTAAATAAATTTGTCTCACACTGAATAATAATAGAATTGTGTCAGGTTAACTGTTTTATTTTGCCTACTACATAAAATAATGTTAAACAAATATGATTTTTATATGTTAACATTTCATGTGTTCATTTAGTGTTCTCAACATTAGTGTTTTCAGTTAATTTTTCATAACTTTTTCTTTTATCTCTAACAAGATATGAAGTTATCCAAGTTTAACATAAATTCTGATCTAAAAATGTATTAGCCCACTATAGCTAAGCAAAGGAAACGCTTTTCTAAACAAAGGTAAGCACAAAACTTAAAAAAATATAACAAACTCCTCAAAATCTCAAAGATAAAGGAACATTAAACCCTAACAAGTGTTTCTCTTTACTGAAAAACACATAATACAACACTAAATTTAGAAAATAACTCTCAAAAGGTTGTTTTACGCAAAGCATTCTGGGAAATATAAATCCTCTGCCTAGTTGTAGCAAATATATGTTAACTTAACACAAATCATTTATGTAGTGCCAACATGAATGGATTAAGCTACATAACTGAACATTAAAAATCATGTTGTAACAAAATTGTAAAAAAAATTGTGTTGGAAAACATTTTTTCAAATCAGACAAGTAGCAAAAAACTGTTTTTCAGTATATAAAAGCAAAGCATCTGTTCTTTAAAAGAAAATGTGTGGAACAGAAAATGGTTCTTCTAAGAAAACGTTTTAGTATGCTTTTTTAAATTTGCGTACACTCTTAAAAATAAAGTTTCCTCACAGTGAGGCCAAAGAAGAAACATTTTTGGTTCCACAAAGAACCATTCAATCAAAGGGTCTCCTTTTTTCGAAAGAAGCATTTTTCGACAACAAAGCACCTTTTGTGAAACAGAAAGGTTCCTCAGATGTTAAAGGTCCCAAAAGGTTCCTCTATGGCAGGGGTTTTCGAAGTTTATGATGAACCTTACGTGAAGGACCCTCATCCGAAAATACATATTCAAAATTTTTGTACGTAGAGTATAAAGAAGCCTGTTTGATACGTAAGTGTGATATTCTAAAAGTAATGTACTGTTAGAGTAATGTTGAATGTATAAACTGAAAGAGGTGAATTTTCTCATTTATTTTACAGTATTTATTTTATTTTACTGTATTATTCACCTTCGTATTTCAAGACAGCTTAATGAAGAATATTCTGAATAGTATGCATGAAGCAAATAAAGACATGAACACTTACAAATAAATATATACACTTAACTTTTTGAAGCACCTTTTTATTAAAGAGTGTAACCTCTTGGTACAAAGTCTGTCATTAACGGAAATGTCCATAAAATAAAGATAAAGGAACTGGTCATTTTCTGACAGTACTTTATCCGTTTTATTCACTTTTGTTTTTTACAGTGTAGACGGTACAGTATATGTATGGAGCAATGTAGAGCACGTGTACAGATCCTACATTAGTGGGTGGCTTTGGGCTGGAGTAAAGAAGCTTTGATCCAGCAGCAGATGGGTGCACAACATAACCTCCTTATACCTTCTCTGCTCTGATTAACCTCCAATAGACTGTGTCAGTCATCTCTCACTGACACCTCATAAACACACCTTCATTCATAAACCAGAAGAATGTGAATTACACATTAAGTCATTTAACAGACGTGCAGAGAGTTCAGGGAGTCTCTCACATACACCGCAGGTCCTGTTGCTTGGAATTTGCCATGTTGCTTCTACAGTGGCTCTAAACGGAAAAACTGCTCGATTGAGTGTGTTTCGTAAATACGGCAAAAGAGTGAAAACGTGACTACACGATTGTCCTGTGTCAGCCACCGTAGTGCCTCAAAAGGGAGGGAGGAGGGGTGGAGTGAGCCATTGGTTGCAATTCCCAACCTCACCACTAGATGCCACTAAAATGAATACACTTAATTTAAATATATTTTAAGTATATTTAATAACACAAACTTAAATATTTAAGTTAAAACTTAGTTTGTGTATAAAGAAATCTATTTGCCTTAAATCTTCTAGTGTTATAAAGTATAAAACTTAAGGTCAATCACATTTGCCCGTCTTCATACTTAAAACACTATTGATTTGTTATATCAGAGCTTAAGATGATTTATTTTTGTGTTTTTCAGTGTCAGTGTGTGAGTTTAAATTACTTATTTTGTCCATTATCTGATTCCGGTATGTTCTGTACATCCGCAGGTCTGTTCTGCACAGTGACAGGCGACAACTGTCTATCTTCCCCTTGTCAAAACAATGGCACATGCATACCTACTATCTCTGGCTACTTGTGTCAATGTTCTCGTTCTCCTCTCATACACGTCGGTGACAACTGTGAGCATTTACATGACCCCTGTAAATACACCGACTGCCCAAACTGCATCAGCACTCCGGGAACAGAGAACTACACCTGCCCGTGTCCGGACGGCTTCAGCGGACCCAACTGCACGCACAACATCAACGAGTGCCAGAGCAACCCGTGCACGGGCATCAGAAACCATTGTGTTGATGGCGTTGATGGATATTCCTGTCACTGTCCCAGTGGATACAGCGGCGATGATTGTCAGACTCGGGTACGAGACTGCACAGATGACCCATGCTTCAATAACGCCACCTGTGTTTGGACACGGGATGGGTACGAGTGCCAGTGTGTCGGGGGCTTTGAGGGTCAACACTGTGAAGAAGATATCGACGAGTGTCTGTCACAGCCCTGCAGGAACGGTGCCATCTGTGTGGATGGTATTGATGTGTATCAGTGTTACTGTGTGCCGGGTTTTCAAGGTTTCCACTGTGAGATTGACATCAATGAATGCGCCTCTCAGCCCTGCGAGAACAACGGGACGTGTGTCAATGAGAGGGATCGCTACATCTGTGAATGTCTGAACGGGTTTACAGGTAAGCACTGGAGATTTGTCTTGCAACACAAGTTTTAACTACAAGTATAACTTTGTCATTTCAACTTAACATTCGTAGTTTTGTTTCGTTCAATTAAGTTAAGAAAATTAAACTAATTTTCAACCATTTCAAAATGTTTAAACTGTAAGTTCAAATGACTTAAAAATTTCAAGTACAAAAAAACTTAAGGACGCAAAAATGTATTGTGCAAATCCAATCACTTAGTTGTTGTTGTTTAGCCACTTTTTAAGGTGACATTTATAATGTTATAATGTGTTATATTATAAATGATGATATCATATAATCTTGTTATCTAAATACTAATTCTAACTTCTTTTTTGTTTTTGTCTTTCTTCCTGTAAAGCAGCTTTGAAACAATGCAACATTATAAAAAGCACTACAGTATATAAATACAATTGAATTGAATAATATGATAAGATATAACGTGTTGACCACATCTAACTATATTTACTATTTTATTTTTTAATATTATAATATCCTTTATAACATTTACTATACTTGTAAATATATCAAGCATATTTTAAGATTTAAAAATGTCAAAACCCAATAACTTGTGTTTATTTAATATTATAGTAATGAAATATAAGACGGATCGTTATGTCAAACACTTTTATCTCTTTCTCATCTTTCTTTTAAAATGTGACCAAAAACAATACTCAATATGTGAAAATTAAATATTAAATACAATCAAACCTATGTGAACGTGATGCTCTAGCACCACCTGAGCTTCAGGAACACAAAGAAATTCAGGAGGTTCATTTTGTGTTTCATCTCTGCGTGTATCGAATTTCAGGAGTGAATTGTGAAGTTGAGATCGATGAATGTGAAGCGACGCCCTGTCAGAACGAAGCCACCTGTCACGATCACGTGGGACTTTACACCTGCGAATGTTTTCCTGGATATGAAGGCATTAACTGTGAGCTGAACATCGATGAGTGCGACAGTTCACCCTGTCTGAATGCCGGCCGATGTGTGGATCTGGTGAACAGGTGAGATCACTGAAGGTCAGTCCGCTGGACATTAGAAGGTATCATTAAGAATAAATCACAGATGAAACACATCGCTTTTTATCTTCTTCCTTCATGTAACATTTTTATGTCTTGTAGATTTCTCTTGTGGTTGAATGGTTTACGAATGACCTGGATGATGAACTAAAACTGCAGAAATGTGCAAGCACACATTTGTGTATTTTTAAATGTGATGCGGTCAGCTTTGTGATCATTTCTACTGATGAATCAGATCAGATAATACCGTATCTGTGAGAAGTGTTTTCCATTACAGCAGTGGATATTTGAACATGACACGCTTTACAAATCTATCAAAGTCAGGATTTCACGCTGTTTCATATCAAATGCATTTGGTTTTCAGCTTTTGTCTGTTTAATCATTTGTAAATAAGGATCTTCAGTCTCTCTCTGATCGGAGATCTCACAGCTGTGCGTGTTGTGTTTTAAATCAATGTCTTTATCTTGACAGCCACGAGAGGAAAATCTAATGTTGCGTTTTAGAAATAGAAAAGCCCAGCTTTGAACTATTGAAAATTAAAAACTACAAACTTTTCTTTCTTTTCGTTATACTCTATGTCCAGACCTACACTATTAGTTATTGTTTGATTAAAGCCAGCACACATTCTCACAAATCTCACCGGCACATATTCCTCTAACCTTACGTTTCTCCATTGTTTTGACTTTGATCTCCAAGACAAATACTGTTAAAAGTGTCTACAACGTGTCTTTCTCATTTTTGGTACATAATTGAGTATTTATGTAAACTTGTGTAAATGTTTCTTTCATGACAGTTATGAGTGTGACTGTAGTGGCACTGGATTTGTGGGATCTGTCTGTGATGAAGACATACCTGAATGTGCATCTGATCCATGTCAACACGGCTCCAGCTGTCAGGAAGGAGTTAATCAATACACCTGTCTCTGCTGGCCAGGTAACCCACCCGCTGTTTTACATAGTGGATCAAAATCTTCTTTCATGGTTGTGATTTATAAGATTAAAGAGTTAGAGTAAAAATCTGAAGATCATCTCTCATATTACAGTTCATTATCTTTTACACAACACCGCCCCCTAGTGAAATATATTTGCTATTACAGACATTCATGACAGGCTAGGTTTGGAAAGGATACGCACACCGCATACGGTATACTCTATTTTATTCAGTACTGTCCAGTTATTATTTTAGAAATAAATATTAGAGAAAAAATGAATACTTTAAATGTATTGTTCAGCTTTTGTAGGATACCGTATACTTTACATGGTGTCTTCTGGCATCATCTGGACATTATGTGGATTCAGTGTATTTGCTGAATTTTAGACAAAGTGTACATAAAATGTAAACAAATGTGGGTCAGTAGACATGTGACAGGCTTATATAATGATGTGTTCATTTGAATTCACACGTCAAGATGTTTTTGCGGGATTTCTATATACAGATCTCTTTGGTGGCAGTGCATTGATGGCATGCGGTGTAAGTTCTGAAGGTTCATTTCAGTTATAAAGAGACACGAGTGAGGTGATATTATGTTTTTTTCAGGTTTTGCAGGTGAGAACTGTGAGGTGGATGTAGATGAGTGTCAATCTCAGCCGTGTGAGAATGATGGTGAGTGTTTCCAGAGATCCAGCTCAAGTCTCTACAGAGTTCTGTCTGAACTGGACACAGATTTCACCTTTGAGCATGCGGCGGGTTACCTGTGCCATTGCCGCTCTGGATTTACAGGTGACTGTTATTTACACGTAATATTCAGTTTGTTTTTCAGTACAACACGAGTGACAGTTTTTATCTGTTGCAGGTGAAAATTGCTCGGTGAATGTGAATGAATGTGAATCCACGCCGTGTAAGAATGAAGGCACCTGTGACGATCTCATCAATGCATATCGGTGCACGTGTGCGCCGGGGTTCACAGGTGAGGTCATGTGACGTGAAATTGAGATAATATTTAAATGATAAAAATGACGAACCTTTAGTCTGTGGTTAAGCAAACACGGATTCATGTTTTAAGCATCCAGAGAAATTACTCAGAGGTTGCCCTGTCGTATCTCAGGAGATTTGATGGAGATTTATCTGAGAAATATCAGTTCTAATAATGTCTCTGAGAACTAATTTTGGAGACAAACATTTAATTTAACCTCTTTGATATCTAGGTGAATAAATTGAGAGGTTAAAGAGGTCAGATCTGTGATATTTCGTTTATTTACTCTGTGAATTTCAGTCTGTCAAATGAATGCTATATGTCCTTTTGTTCTATTACTTCTTAAAGGTACAGTTCACCCACAAATCTTAATCCTCTCATCATTCTCTATCTCTCTTGGTTGTGTACTTGTGTGTGAGTCTTTCTTCAGTGGAACACAAAATAAGATATTTTTAGAAATGTCGCAGTGGTTTTGTGTTCATAAAATATATGTCAATGGAGTTCAGTGTAGTTTGGTTCTTCAAAAAATGTTTTCTGCAAAAAGAAAGAAACTCATGAGGGTGAATATTTTTTCCCCCATTTTTGCAGAATCAGATCTATAACAGTACGAGGTGATTATAGTTTTTATCTTAGGTTTATGAATATTTTAAATTAGCTTTTATTTTTTATATTTTAAATTTTTGTGTAAATTTTAGTTAAAGTTTTAGCATTTTTCTTTTGTCATTTTATAATTTATTGGTTTATTTTTTATGTTGCTTTATGCGATCAATTAACTTTTATTTTATTTTATTATTATTATTTTACCGCTTTAAACTTGCTTCAGTTTATTTTTGAGTTCAGTTTTTTCAAATATTTGATGTGATTTCAAAGAAAAAAGGAATGTTTTCAAAGTTAATATTTAAGTAAACTAAAATAACCTTGTTACAGTAATAAACAGTATATACAACACGTCGACTCTGTCAGTGGTGAGTTTGACACTTTACTGGCTGTTTGCCCATATCCAGAGGTAGATGAACTGATTGTTTTGAAAGTCAAAATTCCTTCAGTTTTGTTGGGTGATGCAAGAAATGAAACACTGTTGCTTTAACATCTCGAAAACTCTCAGAGCACTGAAAGTATCCCACACACTGACCCCTGCACGGACACCATAAAATCACATCTCCAGTAATGAGTCGGCCTCTAACTGGCATGGAAAGCAATCGCTCACGCCGGCCCGGGCGGACAGCCATTCCTGATGTCAGCATTGACAGGAGCCGGCTGGGGAGGGAAGGAGGGAGGGCTTGGTGGATTATTAGCCCAGCAGGGCAGCTTGGCCGAGGGGGAGTGATGCCGGACTCATCCACCGTAATCACTCCTTCCGCCTGGTACCTAGAGCTGGAAAAACTGTGGGTGTGTGGACACGTCTGTGTGTGTGAGAGAGAGAGTTGACCACGAGAGACAGATAGCAAGAACACAGGGACTGAAAGAGAGAGAGAGAGTTGGTGGATGTGTGCATGGGAAGCTGTCAGGTGCGTGTCAGTTTTCTGCAGCTTGTCTTGTCGAGGCGAGTGACTGCGGCCTGGACGTTTGGCAGGATGAGAGGATTAATAGTGGAAGTGATTTGCAGTGGGCTGCTTCTGGTGACAGGTACAGTGTCTGTGCTCTCCTCACGTCTACAGGCCTTCTGCAGTAATGTGGAATTAACCTGCAGAGTGCTCATAATCCTCCTGTGCACAGAAAGTGTCTGAGCAACCACATGACCGTTTGCTTCCTTTCAAAAGAATGTCGTTCTCCTGGATTGTGCGACGGATCTCGTGTGCACTTTTCATTGATAGTTGCTAATCTACAAAGTTTACGCTTCTGTGCATTTACACGTCTGCTCTTCACTGGTTTATTACTGATGTTAATGTCGGCTTCTGTGACTGTTTCTTGCGTAATATCGTCACGCCGTATGGGAAAGATTAATAAGCATACTGCATTCTGTTTCTTAGCGCTAGTATGTAAAAAAATACAAACAGTGATACGGTGTTGTTGTTGACACATTATGTTATCAAGTTGGATAGTTTACTTTAGTATATTTTGTTTTTATTATTTTAGAAATTCATTTGAATAAAATCAAACATTATGGCTGTGATGATTTTTTTTTCTACTAATTCACACTGATCTAACAAACTCGATCAATTTCAATCGTAGTTGGCTGCTGGATTTAGAATCAACAGGTTTGTAGGAGTTTAGTTGTCATGTGATGTTTCAGAGGCTCGATTGAATTAAATGGGTAAACACTTTACAACAAGGATATATTTGTTAACATTGGTGAACTACATTTATTAAAAAATCAATAAACAATTACCTCCATGTCAATAATTAAAGCGGCCCTAACACATGCAGTTTCTGCCAATCTCATTTTAATCTTGAGTACCTATAGAGTAGTATTGCAGACTACGTTTCTTCGAAGATTACATTTATAAAAGATAGATTCAGCTGTATGATTATTTCCGAAAACAGGCGAGGGGGCGGGACTACACCACGAGCACGCAACACCTCGTCACAATATAACTACACGTATTGCACGTATTATGCACGTATGCGCCGATTGCCAACAAAACACAGACGCATTACTCAGTTTGACTTGCCACGTGCGGTTCATGTTCGGCATCATTTAGTGCTTGGACCACTCCATCTATCAGTGTTTACGATCTCCAAATCCAGCGTTAAATCCAACGTTTATATAACATTTGTCAACAAAATTTAGTGAACAAACAAACACAGCTAAACTTTGCAAACACAGTGCTCTCTCTCTCTTGCTCCATCTGGTTGACGTGTGCGCATGCTTCTTCTCCCGGTCTCCCTGGTTGACGCATGGGCGTGCTCTTTCATCTTGTGGGTAACGCGTGGGCGTGCTTTACCGGGAGAATTAGCCTATAAGGGACTAAGAAAAGTAGTTACGTTAGGGAATTTATGTTTGAAAAAAACTTTTCGAAACCATACGAATGCTGGGGGAGTGTGTCGAGCACAGAAATACTACATCATAAGTCCAGCTCGTTTTTTGACAAGTTGACCATGTCAAGCATGAGAAGCCAGCACGTTTAACAGTGTAAAGAAGTCAGAATGGATGAAACACTGTGGCAACCCTTATAATCTTGGCTTGGTACTTTCCACATTTACTAACACTGTTTTAAAGTATCGCATCTGTTGACATTAGTTAATGCACAATGAACTAACATAAAAAAACAATAAACAATTATTTTTGCACTAATATTTATAAAATAATATATATATATATATATATATATATAATATATTATATTATATTATATTAAATAATATATTATATATATGATTTATAAATATATAAATAATATATTGTTAGTTCATGTTAGCTAATGCATTAATTCATATTAACAAATATAACTTTTTTTTACAGGCTTAATAAACATGCTTACAGTTCAAACCATACGCTGTCATTTATCAGGATTACTGTACTGACCTTATAAAGGCATCAAAGTCACTTTAGTTAAATGTTGATTTATTTGTTTTCAGATCTCTGTCCTGTAAGGAATTGGCTCTGACATGTTACTTGTCATCAAAATTGGAGTTTGATAGAAAACGGTTCAATTAACCCATGAGTGGTGTTCATGTTGAACTTGTTTTCAGTGTTTGCTAAAAAAAAATTAGTTTTCAACTTCAGACCTCTATATTTTATAAAAATAAATATATACATATTGAGTAATTTTTTTCATAAATTTGATTTAACGTCAAATAATGATTAAGCAAACATCATCATGTTTCATGAAGTTCACATGAATTTGATGGCTTAGAAAACTAATAATGCTATAGATCAAGGATACTCATACAACAAACACAAAGAGTTTCGTTTCATTTACAGTAAGAAGGTTTCTATTTTACAAAGTGACATAAAGAGTCAGTGTTTGCTTTGGATGAGGACAGAATGACTTTTTTTCTGGTTGAGAAACTGCACCAAATGACATTGGTCTTGTAATTCCCTCCGCAGGTGTTGTTTGTGAAATGAACATCGACGAGTGTGAGTCCGAGTCGTGTCGGAATGGAGCTCGGTGTGAAGATGCCATCAATGACTACGTATGTCACTGTCCTCCTCCCGGACCCGAGCAGCTGCCCTGGGGCGGCCATGACTGTGACATCACTCTGACCGGCTGCGTGGACCACCCGTGCCAAAACGGTGCCACCTGCACACCTTCACTGCACGGAGATGAGCACCAGTACACCTGCCAATGCCCTGCTGGTTTCTATGGTGATGCATGTGATATGTCCACCACCTTCTCCATCTCCGCAGGGACTCATCTGGTGGTGGAAGTTCCGCATAGTAACCGAACCCGCAGGCAAGCTGGAGACCAAGGGCCAAGTGTCCGGCTGAGGTTTAGGAGCACATTACAGGATGCAGTTTTGTTTTACCGGGGAAGCCGTGAGCATTTTTTTAGACTGGAGTTAATTGATGGAGATCTCGTCTCCATTGCTGAATCAGGGGACTTGAAGCTCGTTGCTCATCTAAGAGGAGATTTCAGCGATGGACTCTGGCATGAAGTTTTGGTCCGTGTGGATGAGAAACTGATTCTGAGTCTGTTAGCGGAGAACAAGACGACAGTTGAGGATGGAGATCATAACCTGCTTCTGTCCTTTCAGACTCACGGTTTGGAGAAGGTTTTTATTGGTGGAGTTCCACAGGAATACGTGAACCACACAGGAACCAGTACGGGATTCGCTGGCTGTTTTGAGGATCTCTTGATAGATTCGAAGACAGTTCTTCCTCAAGATCTTACGCCGGAGTTGGACGTTCAGATGGGCTGCGAGAGGACTGAACGGTGTCATCCAGACCCCTGCTCTGATCGTGGTCAATGTGTGGACCTTTGGTGGGATTATTGGTGTGAATGCAGAAGGCCTTTCTATGGCCCCAACTGTTCCGAAGGTGAGTCCATATCTGAAATATCGGTAACACTTTACATAAAGCATACTGTATATGTATAATGCATTTTAAAAGTAGTTAATTATGCCTTGTAATGTCTCATGAATAATTGTAACTAAAGTTAATAAATTACAACACTTATCAATTCATTCCTACGCTTTCCTTTTTTTTAATTGGGTTATGATTCTTTAATATTTTAAAACACACATTATGAACAATTATAGTCCATCATACCCTTTAGTAACCCTTTATGATGCATTATAAATAAAAGCTTTAAGGAAAGTGTTACCAAAATATCTTTTGTGATTAAATATGTCAAAGTTGTAGCTTTCTCGGGTTTATTTAATACATCGGAAGCAAGTTCTTATTTTTTTCAATATATGAAAAGTGGCAATTACTCTCATGTGTTTTCAATATGTTTAAATATTTTTTTTAATAATTCAATATATCGACTGTTTATGTATAGACGTTACATTAGATGCATGCAGCTGACCCAGAGTTAACTTCCGGTCTGGTTTTCTTTTGCAAGAGATAATGTACAGGCACCCGGTTGTTATCGCAGAAATAATCCCTGACAGTGTTATCATGACCCGAAGTGAAGCGTATTTCATGATAACAGCCGGCTGCTTGTACATTATCCTACTTATTCCATGGCTACTTGCCACATGAGAAAAAAAACTACACATGAAATGTGATTTCAAAATATTTTATTAGCTAATTTTCACCAAATGCATTTTAAGAAATGACGTGCAAATGTCACGAACGGGCAATTTGGTTTAAACACTTGTAAATACAATGTCAGATATGCTATTAAAAGACATATTTATTTTTTGTGTAATATTAAACTATACCTGTCAAAATGATTGCATCCGGGTTACCGTGTATTATTCGTATTGAGCGGTTGTTATCAGAGAATAACAAACCTGCAAATGTCGCAATAAAATAAAATATCCTAAATAATAAAATATTTTATTAAAAAAATAAAACAATGTATATTCATAGTTTATTGTACATTAATTGCATTACATTCAATTAAAACTACTCAACAGTTATTGATTCTTTGTGGCGGTCTATCAGAAGCCACATAACATTTGTTTGTTTTGTTGCCGCCGAAACATCCAAAGAAAAATATTTAACTCAGATAACTCAGGTGAGTAGTGTCAACTTAGTCTCAGATGTTTCTTCTAAAATTGCTCAGGAGAAATCAAATCAAATGTGAGCGTAATTGTTGAAACACACAAAGAGTCTGGAGGTGTAAATGAATGTAGATTGTAGAGGTAAAATAATCTGTATTTGAGTATATTCGATGAGAAATGTTTGAGTTGATATTGAGATCTTCAATCATATTGACTTCTGATTGTAGACGAGACGAATCTGAGATCAGTTTGACACATTGTTGACGTCTCTTCTTCTGAAACTCTAATGACAGACACATTCCTGACATTTCTGACTCTTTCTCTGGAGCCGAGATGCCGATGAGACTTAAAGCAAAAGTTTCCATTTGCTCTCCATTTAATCTTATTTTAATATCTAGGATATTAAAGGAGTCTCAGATGTATGTCTGGAATATGTTTTTAAATGTAATTCCTTGTTTTATACAAAGTTGTCAAAGATCAAAACCGTTCAACTGTGTCTTGTCCTCCAGAGCACTCATCGTGGACGTTCAGTTCCGAGCGGAGCAGATCCTTCGCTGCGTTTCCCATCACACAAAATCACGGATTCAATTTCACCGCATCATTCTGGCTGAAAACACGTCAGTTAAATGGCCTAATCCTTCAACTGAGGCGTCGGAATCACGCTTACCTCACAGTTTTAATAAAGAACGGCTCAATTCACGTGGCAGTGAACACCTCCATCAGAAACACCTCTAAGTTCATAGATGATGGGACGAAACTCTTTGCGACGATAAAAAAAGAGCGAGGCTTTATATTCTTTAATGAAGATCAGCTGTTTACTCCTCGAGATTTTGTGGATTTTGAAGTGGAGTCAGGAGATGTGGCGTATCTCGGTGGACTCTCTGAAGGAGTAGACACGGCAAAGTGGAGTGGATATTTTAAAGGCTGTCTGCAGGACGTCCGGATCGACGACGTGCAACTGCACATGTACTCGGGCAATATCAGCCAAAAACCACTACATCCAAGCTACTTACCGAGAAACTCATCAAATCTACTGGAACACTGCATTGGTGACCAAATGTGTAAGGTGAGCGATTTAAGTGTCAAATTATAAGAGATATTTCACTCTTTATACCTCTTATATAGCCAGGTTGTAAATTGTTGATTTTGAGCGGAAGCTATTGCAGGAATTGCTCTTTGTCTTCTTGCCGTTTCTCACATTTTTTCTCAAATCATCTTGGATTGTGTTTTCGTAGATGAAGCCATGTCAGAACGGAGGAAATTGTTTCGACGTCTGGAATGACTTTGAGTGTCACTGTCCTCTGAACTTCTCCGGAAAGACATGTGACACGCCGGTGTGGTGTGTTAGCAATCCGTGTGTTCCTGGGAGTCGATGTTTAGATTTACCTGATGGGTACGAGTGTAAGTATCTATGAGCGTATTGTGTTTCTCAGAACTCAAGAAAAGGGATCTGAGATGAAAAATGCACTCTTTAAAATGACTGCTGCCCAATCATTTGGGAAATAAAATTGTATGTATTTTTAAAGCCAAAAGATCAGCTTCGAAGTTCTATTTGCCAAGCAAGAAAGTTCTTAACCTCCTAGATTGACTTCGTGCTGGTTTTACTCATGAAGCATTCAACCTGATCTCTTGTCTTGATTACATTCCTCCTCTCACCAGGTTTAGCCAACTCCACGTTTCAGAGCAACGCTTTGAAGTTCAATGCCACCGGATCCCTGCGTATCTCCGTGACAAACATCTCAATCGAGCTGCGAACCCGTGAGGTGAACGGAACGCTGTTGCGTGCTTCAAACGGTTTGGAGTTCTTCTGCATGGGCCTTCTGAATTCCTCCCTGATAGTGAAGCTCCGCGGCGGGAACAGTTTGGAAACTCAAGCTTTCGTCAGCAAAGTGCCCGTTTCCGACGGCGAGTGGCACCAGGTGGAACTTTTCACATCCGGTTCGCCCAATGCAGCATCTCGATGGCACCTCAGCGTGGATGGCGTTGAAGCTGGCGACAGCCTGGCAGCGTCTGGCAACATGGACTTTTTCAACCACTCCGTCGTGTGGTTGGCTGAAAACTTCACCGGCTGTTTGGGCGAGGTACGGATTGGTGGTGTGTATCTACCATTTGCTGGAGTCCTAGAGGAGGAAGTGCCGCAAACGTCAAAGTTCATCCGGATCGGTGAGGTGGCGAAGCCTCAGCTGGGATGTTACGGCGCACCTTTGTGTATTTTGGAGCCTTGCCAGAACAACGGTACGTGCAGGGACCTCTTCAATCTCTTCCATTGTGAATGTGCCCCGGGATGGATGGGGGATCTGTGCCAGGATAACATAGATGAGTGCGGCCAACAGCCTTGTGTCTATGGGACCTGCAGAGATTTGCCGGGAGACTACGAGTGTCTGTGTGCTGCCGGCTATAGTGGTGGAAACTGCCAGGTGGAGGTAGATGAGTGCCAGGACCATCGCTGTGAGAACGGTGGGTCATGTGTGGATGCTGTTGGTGGATACACCTGCGTTTGTCCACCTGGTCACACGGGCCCGTTCTGCCAGTGAGTATAAAAAGTAAACAAATCACTCATGTGAGCCAGGTCCAGTTATTTAAGCATTGTTCAGTTCTTTGTTTAATAACAATTTTTCTTATGTTCATGGTAGGCGCCGCTGTTAAATACTCTTTTCTTTATGAAACTTAACTGCATTGATTAAAACTTAATGCTAGAAAGTGTGTTTGCAAAGGATTCGTTTCTGTAAAAAAAAAAGGAGAAAGAGAAAGAGTAAAATAAATCAAATAAAATGTGTTTTGGTTTAAAATCACATGCTCTGTTCTTTCATATTCATTAAACAAATTTCTCGGGGATATGAAAGTTTCGTGAACCGAATAAAAATGCTGGCAAAATGCTGGTGGTGAAAGAATGAATCCTTTGACCAGATTTGTTTTAGGAATTATCCCGGACTCCCTGTTTTGCACATATGCCAACTCAATAAAGAAATAAATACCGTCAAAGAAAAAAACATATTTTCATATTGTTCACCCATAGTCCCATGGGTCTTTAACCGGGACCATATCACTGCTGTCCTTCCAAAGTTTGCATCTCCATATTTTGTGATTTTTCTTTTTTGTCGTAAATCATTATCATTAGTCACCCTTTATGTACTGTATGTCACTGGGTTTAGCAAATATCTAGCCAATGAAAAGCATTACAAAGTGCTTGTCAAATTTGACAACTTCGTAGTAATCATTAGTAATCCATTTCCTGAAAAACTGCGAATTTGGAGGTGTGAGGTTTCAGAAGGACAGTTATGATATGTGTTTTTGTAGACTACATTTGAAAATCATGTGGCTTTTCCGTTATCTTGGATATCATAATGCATTTTTGTATATAGTCTGCTGTATACAAATCCAACCTTTATCATTCTGTATTTGTGTATTTTCTATTAGGTTGCTTTTTCCTCCTCAGCAGTGTGAAGTTGATATTCAGTGTGAGAATGAAGGCACGTGTACTGATGGATTATGGGGGGCAAACTGTACGTGCAGACCAGGGTTCACTGGAGAGAGGTGAGAATAACTTCACACCCTGTGAGACATTGGTCTGTTTTTCTACAGAGCTTCTGAACGTAACAGCACCCAATCCCCCACCCCATAAAGAAAGCTCCGCCCTCGTACCGTTCCTCGTGACAGGAAGTGACAAGAAGTCGTTTCAAAGGAGGGAGGAGGTCAACGTTTTTGATGAAATATTATGAGGGCACATGAATAAAAGAATACTCAAGTGCACAGATATGTCACTAATAAAAAAACACTCCAATATTCCATAAAAAATATGATTTTTAAATTTTGATAAGTTATGTTCATCTATCAACGTTTCTCCTTCAGTCATATGTAAATACATTTTCCTGTTTTTATATAAATTTAATTTCTTGTATAAAAAGTATGTTTTGGCTGTATGTAAGCTATAATGGCATGTCTGCTTTAACATGATGTCTTGTCATCTATTATTAGATTTTAAATTATGCTAATTTATTAAATAAGAGCCTGTAAATGAGAGTTTATTGTGTACAGATCTGTTATTGTAGTCTTTAACATACATGTAGGCACTCTTTTGCTGTCCAGGGGTGCGTTTCCTGAACAATGACATGACTCGATGGTTCACCATAGTACGATGGATCATTGGGAAAATTAACGCTGTAGTTACGACTATTTCCTGAAACCGTATTAACTATGTCGGAGATCAATCGTTTGAACCAAGTTGGTTCAACAATCAAGTTGATGACGCCACACAGCTGGATGAGCAATGACGTCTACAAATAAATACGTACAGATCGAATTAATGTCAAATTCTTGCTGTATATATACATTTACATTTACGCATTTGGCAGACGCTTTTATCCAAAGCTTTTATTTGCAATCCCCTGGGATCGAACCTCAACCTTGCGTTGTTAAAGCAATGCTCTGACCACTGAGCTACAGGAAAGCTGTATATAACATACATTACATTTAAGAGCGACTTTAGTTATCCTATTTCGATATCTATTGTATTTTCTTAACAAACTAAAAGATGTAAAAATATTATATTTCGAATTATGGATATAGAATGCAGTGCATTGCTTGCTTAGTTTGTTCAAAGGCATGATGCATGTAAGTCTACATGTCATAATAAAAAGAAACTATACTTCTAACCCCAGACTCGATTATTTACTCTTTTTTTGGTCTAGATGTGAAGTGGATCTAGATGAATGCGAGTCCAACCCCTGTCTCAATGGCGGCACCTGTGTGAACCGATCAAACTCGTACTTCTGTGAGTGTGTGTCTGACTTCAGCGGAGAAAACTGTCAGAATACTGTGAGTCAAAATCTTTGTTTTAGTTCCTGCACCGTTCTGTGCCATCAACTCGCATTTGTTTCTCTCATTTATAATCCATCTTATCTAACCGAACTGTTCTCTTTCTCTCGTAGAAACAGCTGCAGAGTGAAGGAGTGCCATGGCTGCTGGTGGCCGTCCCGCTGGTGTGTCTCGGCACTCTTCTGGCATTCGTGGCACTGGTTTGCATGGTTCTCACTGCCAGACGGAAACGCCGGTCGGAGGGGACGTACAGCCCGAGCCAACTTGAGGTAGCTGGAGCCAGATTGGAGATGGGGAGTGTGTTGAAAGTGCCTCCAGAGGAGCGACTCATCTGATAAACATACACGGTATAAAAACTTCTTAAAGTGAGAAGGATATGTGGCCAACATGTGTGTCAGGGCACACGAGTGCGTCACATACAAACATCATGGAAGACAAACCATGGTGGAGATGGAGTCTATGATCCGACGGCAAGTTTTATCCACTGGATCGAACTTTCAAAGCCATAACAGTGAAAAACTGTGATCATTGTGCAACTGTTATGACGAAGGTTCTTGACTCGAACGGACGTTGTGTTCTGTTTGTGTAATAGCATCTCATGTGATGTTTTCTTTATACTTTTGTTATGTTGTCAGCAATCCGTAAATGCCACACAGATGCTTGTGTACCTCTGTCCCAGTGCCATTCATATCAGGCCAATCTTTTCCTCATCACGGTTTCATTTCTGGTACTTGTGGATAAAAGTCTAAGCACACTGTATTACTTTTTTGCCGAATGCTTCATAATGATGACATCACATTACTCTGCCTAATGTAAAACTTAAGTATACTTAAAAATAAGTAGACTTCATTTCACGAAGTACAAAGTTTGACATACAATGTCCATGTATTCAAGTATACTTTACTGTAGTCTACCTACAAGTCAGTGTTCTATTTCAATGCTACTTGGGACGAATTTGGGCCGCTTTTTAGTTTAAGTGTGCTTTAAAGTACACAACTAGTTTACAATCATGCTTTTCTATATAGAAGGGATATTTATGGGAAGAACCTAAAAGGTTGATAAAAAGTGTTCGTATTTTAGTTTATGAAAATATTAGTTGACTTTTATTTAAGAATTTTAAGACTAGAGATGGATCGCATTGGTCAACTAGTCGTCTTACAGTAGACAGTCAGTTAGCTAATTAGATTAGTTTGATGTATTTAATATTTTTTCACTGTAGACAGTTTGCACAGTTTTACGCTCTTGAAATCCAAAGCAATGCTAGGTACAGTTCTATTGAAAGATCTTTAAAAATAATTTAAAGATAGAAATTGTGGAATCCTTTTAGTACATTTGAGATTTTTTTAACCAAATTATACACAAACTTTATTAAAACTGAAGAGTCATAAACAACCCATCAGCAGTTTCATAAGAGAATATTTTTTTGCTACCAGTACTTGTGTATGTCTGGCAAAAACAGGCAAGTTTTTGAATGTATTTGTTAAAATATTGTGATGTTTGAATCACACTGCTGTGCCTTGATATAATCATACAAGTGAATATGTCCACCTGTTTTCTTACTCTCTTTACAAGGTTTTCATGTGTTCAAACAGCTCTGAAATCATTGTTTTGCATACACTGGATTGGTTTCAAGATTTGCTTAATGCTCACAGGATGTAACAGATATTTAATGAAGGTCACTGACTCACTGGAGCCCAAAATATTAGTTTGAGATGTGATCTTATCACTGGATTCTTGTGTGTTTGCGTGTGTGCATCTATTTCTTTTCTGTTATTATTATTATACTGTCAGATGTGATGACTATCTTTGTGTTTTTTTATATTTGAATTGTTTATACTTTTCCTTTCTACTGAATGTGTGTAATGACAGGATGAACAAAGCAGTTAAAAAGAAATCTGTGAATCTAACCAATTAAAACGGCTTTATATTTAATTCAAATGAATTTGCAAATAAATCGGTCTGGATGGAGGTCTTGATGATGAAATGCAAAATCTGTATAAAAAAAAGTCTTGGTCCCTAAATCAGTGGCTCTGGATTTGTTATTCCAGGAAACACCTAAAGTAAACAGCCCCTTACTGTTTGTTTGTAAGTAAAAAGTAAAACTACATTCAAGTTTATTTTTCTCACCCATTGGCAGATTTTTTTTGCTTTGAAGCTGAGACTCACAGAATATTAAGACTATGAAGGATCTGAAAGGAGTCACACAACATTCCAGAGATAAACTCCCAAACCCAAAGACAACACATGACCTTTCAGTCTAAAACTTACGGCAACGCTTCATCATTTTCATTTTGTCCCAGTCCTAATTTTGGATAGTTTTCACAAAAGTACTTTTTCCAAATTTTGCAGATTATATTCTTAATGTTAAAACCAATATTTCACAATAGTATTACACAAAATCAGATTTTTATGATAGAGTTCATGTTTCAATAAGAACAATTCAAACACACAAGTGACATTTAAAGTTGGGAACATGAGATATGTACAACTGTTGCTTTGCAGTGATATTTCACCCAAATCTTTAAGATGAATCATTTTCATCACTTTATGTCATTCTAAACCTGTTTGTCTTTCTTCTACAGTGTGGAAACACAAAAGAAGATATTTTGAACAATGTTGATATTCAAACAACACCGAACCCCATTGACTTTTGAACACAAAACCACTGAGACATTTCTCAACATATCTTCTTTTGTGTTCCACTGAAAGAAAGACTCACAAACAGATTTACAAATGCATGAATAAATGATGACAGGTGTGATTGTGCGTGTGAACGAGCCCTTGATGTTATTCAAAAGTGTAAAACAAAAAGACAAATTACTAAACAGTAAAATTGCATAAATGCATCAAAAACACTGAAATATTCTTTCTTTATATTTACATAAACACAAAGGCAGTACAGTGCTTCATTTTGTAATAAATAGCATTATTGTACAGTATATACAATGTAAACCAGAGCATGATTCTGACAGTGATCACGAGAGTCACTCATATGAGAGCTTTGCTTCAGTATACTTGCACAGTATGTCCACCAAATTGGGAGCAGATTTCTTTATGAAATGCCTTTTCTGTTTCTTTGTGGATGCCCTGGTACCCTTGCTTTTCCCTGAGAGAGAGAGAGTGGGGGGGCACTAAAGTGACAGGCATGACAGGAGGGGGGGGGGTCGACTGGTAAGTATCACGTCAGATATGATGGCTCTCGTGCTGTCTCTAATGAGGGAGATCACCGTCTCCCACACTGTGTCAGGAAGCGTCGACAAATCATCCAGACGTCACGCCGGGGCCCGGAGATGATATGTTGACAAATGCAGATAGTTCACTTTTAATTGACACTAAGAGACTGAAACGCTGCCGCTGTCGGGAGACAAGCGTGGAAAACAATGCAAAGGAGGCTTGTGGAGGGAGAGAGGGGAAGAGAGGGGAGTCGGATGTGCATGGTTGGCACAGGTTGTCATTCTCTGTGTGTGTGTGTGTGTGTATGTTCACACAACCTGCTGTGATTAGAGGTGTGTTTCTATGGGACCGTCAGCTTTGACATGTGAAGCAAAACAGAGGCCTGGATTGATGCCGACGCAAACGCAGAGATGATGGAGTGATTTCTTAAACATTTACGCGCGTTCATTTGGAAAAGTGTTTGAGGTACGGAATGTCACTGAAGATCAGTGGAGGTAAAGACAAGATGACTGGGAGCCTGGATTTCTCTTGAAGAACTGTATATATTCTTTGAGACTTCAGCATAGGCATTATTGTGGACAAAAGCTACCCTATAGAAGCACTTCTATTTATCTGTAGTTATGCCAGATTCTACGAGGCCCATCATACAGTGTGTGTAATATGGCATCTGAACCAGCAGAGGGCAGAATCTTAATGTTTATGGTCCAGTTTGTCTTTGCAGGAAAAAGCTTCAGTAACCTGTAACATTGACACACTTTTTCCAAAACCAGAATGATACAAAAACAAATGTGATTTTCGGGAAAAGTGTCCTTATGAAAATGAACCATGGTTTTATTTGTGCAAAGTGTAGTAAGCATGTTGTTTTAGTGGACTGATTAGCAACCATTTGTAAAAAACACAGCTTTACCATGGTAAAAACTATGGTTACGATAGTGAGGGAGAAGTGATGGCAAATGTGTGGTTACTACAGTTTTCATATAAATACATTAGGTAAGTGTGGAAAAAAACATGGTTGTTTTTCTTAAGGGTGCTACAACGTAAAACAGTAAATTGCGTTTAAATTATGGAGAAATGGAATTCTGTTCAAACACAGAATCTCGTACATTTACGGAAATATTAACAAACATTATACATTTTTATATAAACACGAACACAAATATACTAAGTAAAATTTTGCATGCAGAATAACGTTAGAATTCTCACGTCAACGTTACTTTTGGTTTAGGCGTTTGATCGCTGCCGCCTCCGTCTCCATAACATTTCCTCATTTACTGTTCACAATGTTTTTTTTACCAGTCTTGTTTTTTTTCCGCAGCAGTGTCACATTATAGTGTGTAAAAAAACAACCTTCAATACGAAACAAAAATATAAGCGAGTTATTGTCCCTCACTCACGAAGCCGCGGCCTTACCGCCGCGCTCGCGCTCAATCCTCGCAGGCGGCCGTTTCCGCCCATCGACCCTCACAGGATTTTCGCGTCTCATTTTGCCCACATATGGAGAAATCTCGCGTCTTATTTGAATACATACATACGACTCCATTTCTGCCTAATGGTTTCGGGTCAGTCTAGCGTATAATTGTATATCTTGTTATTATGCCGCTTTCCGGATGCTAAATTGGCTCAGTGGGTGTGAATGTGCCGCTGTCGCATTTTCACTTTAAATGAGAAGACCTTAACCATAGCATTGACACACAGAGAAAACCCCTAAACATCTCATGTCACTTGCAGAAAGCTTAACAATCTTATGGACACACTGTTGTTTGTTTAACTATATCTCGTAGACGTCCATTATTTTTAATATATTCTATTACAAACCTGAAATTTAAAGCAAAACCGGCAGAGCATTCCAAGGGAACACGTACTGATAAAAATATTTGAATTATCATTTTAGATATAAGAGGAAGTAATAAATGGAAATGTATCCTGTTAATTATTTATTTATACAAGAGGACCACCATAAATATCCTCAAATCATGTTTTGGCTATGCTGCGCAATATTCTTGAGGATTTGTTTCTAAGTATGGTCAACCAAACACACTCCATAGATTCATGAAAATAGTTTGACAATTAACTCAAATTGATTAAAGAATTGATCACAAGTCAACGTTATTTATATAGTGCTTTTTTTTACCATTTTCATCGTTACAAAGCAGCTCAACATAAATCTAAAAAAAGTAAAAAAATAAGCACGCATTTAAGATAAGGGAGATCAAATATTAAACAGACTATGAAATTCCTATATGAAATATTAATTAAGTAAAACTTTAAAATAAATAAATAACCACCCTCAGAATACACACCTTCACTGTAAAATCTAATTGTTGTCCTTACTTACAAATTTTTGTGAACTTTACTCAGTTGTCAAAATGTATACATTTTACTAGTTTTTATAAAGTTTCGATAACTTGCAGGAGAAATAAATCAACTTACTTTTCGCTTTTAGTATATTTTACTTAAATCAAGCAAGTAGCGGCAAGCGACACAATTGCTTTACTACACCAGCGAGAGGCAGTGGAGAGCAGATCCTGTCTGTACGCAGAAAAGATTCCCAGCATGCTTTGCGCCAGACTGCATTAGGAGAGTGCATTTTTAAAAATATGATTATTTTATATGTTTTCAGTAAAGTTAAAGACTTGATTGTGTTTAATGTTCACTTCTCTTAGATATTTAGAAGAGTTTGACATATTTTTCAGTTTTGTGGTTACCACTGTTAAGGAGATAGGTGCATGTGATTATGGTCTGCGAAACTACATGTGTTTGTTACTAATGAGCATAATCTGTGCATACAGTTCTGAGATCAGTCTCCTCTTGCTCATTTTGTCTTGCACAAGGCAAGGAGTTTGATTTATGCATTTTTATAATAATATTTATGTGAAATAAAGAAATTAATTAAGTTAATTTAAAACTGTAATTATGGATAAATTAAATATTCCAACTGTAGTAAAATTTACTTTAGCTATACAGTAATCAAAATTGAATTTTGCAAACTCGTCCGGGTTTTCAGTGCAATAAATCCAATGGAAATTCTTAAATTGGTAATAATAGTTAATTCTGAGTACTCCACAACAAGTCAAGAGTACATCTGAACAAATTTTTTAGTTACTTGGACTCAAAAATAAATTTCACTTTACTTAGTTTTTTTAAGGCAATCGGTTTGCATGCTTTTTTTAAGTAAGATCAACTAATTAGATTTTACAGTGTTGCTTAAATCTTAAATTTGATGTTAGATGGACAGTAAACTCAGTCTTCACTAAGAGATCGATATATAGATGGTGTATTTGAGTCATTAACTCTCTCACAGCTTGACTCAGGACCGGTGGCAGTCGGGTGTCTCATCCAGGGATGTCACGCCTGATCCAGCCCTCTTTGCATTTCCCTCCTTAACTTGAAACAGGGTGGAAATCTCAGGGAGGCAAATGAACAACAGAGCTAATTAACTGCGTAGAGCTGACAGAGCGAAGCCAAATGGCTGCCAGCCAGCCCGGCAGAGGAAGAAGACCTGGCGTTCAGCTGGATCGATGGAGGAGACCACTTCATTAAAGACCCCTTGGAAGAGTGCGAGAGAGAGAAAGAGAGAGTCTGTTTAATTAAGTCTGTGCTTCAGGGTCTAACAGCAGCCGTACAGCCACTGCTGTCACTGATTCGGCCCTTCTCTTGTGTGGCTCTTCGCTCGACCCCAGGAGCCGTCCTAAAAGTGTAAGAGCTGAATGAGAATAATTCCCACACACACATGTGCCATTGCTGTGAGGTATGATGGTAGAATTGTGCCAACCAAAAGAAATCTTTGTACACTGTTTAATGTCAGACTTGATATTAGGTATTCACACTTGAGAATGAACTGCAGATTTATGCAAAAAGAGAGACTTCACAATTTTAGTTTAATTGTATGGATTTTATTTTTATTTTAACTAAAATGTCATAAATTGTAATTAAGATGCACAGACTTCAAGACAAGTTTTTAGTCAAACTAAACTGAACTGAAAAAACTTAACCTGTGTTTACTGCATTATCCAAACTAAACTTTTATAAATGTATACAATTACAATTTTCTTAATTTATATATGTAATTTTACATAAATTGTATACACTTTATTATATAACTATAAATTATTAATCATATACTGTAATTGCATATAATATATGTTTATGCCAAACAACTTTATTGTGAAATAGAGACTGTTCAAATGTATCATTTCAAATCGTCATTTCAAGATGTATTGTGATCAATCCAGTTGTGTTTGATGTGTTTCAACAAAATCAAACCTTAGGAGTGAAATAAAGTCATCCAACAGTAATGTGGAAGACTGACAGAATGACAATACACATGAAAACTGTGAGAAAAATCTAGATTATCAAATAAAAAAACATTTGTGGAACTTTTCCTAAATACATTTTGAAATGACTGTTTTATTGCTTGAAAAGGAAATCTGAACTTTTTTCTTTGCAGTATTTGAGATTTAAAAAAACAAAATATCCTTTCTGTTATTTTCACATGTTTTCTGCAAACAAATGATAAAAAAATCAAGATTTTCATAAAAATTTGGGAGAAACTTTTTTGTAGTTTGCAGAATGAAAAAATGATACTTAGACTAAGATGGTCTCCTAAATGTTCCCTCGGATGTATATACTATAATAAAACGAGTGTCTGTCTGTAGATAAACCCAAAAGCATCATGTCCTCACAATTCTTCAGGAACTATCATCTTTAAACGTTTGTATAAATCCATATCGTGTAAGTACAGTAGTACAAAATTAAATCAACCCGTGATGAATAATGCAGCTGTATGGATGGTCTCGGCTGGTGCGTGCCCCCCGGAAACATACAACCTGCATGCTGCCATGTTGGCACATGGCCACTGGCTCAAACAAACCTCATCACCTGACAACACCGAATGAATGTGTAAAGCATACATTTACTGTTTTTTAGAACTCACAACTGTCCTTGGTCAAAATAAAACATCAGCTGAACTTTTCTCTCTCCTTAATCTTAAATGTATGCTTTCACTGTGTGTGCGCGTCCGTGTGTCTGAGCGTCCGTGTCTATGTGTGTGGAGCGTTTGTATGTCGGTATGTCTGCCTTTTTCTTGTTTTTACAGGTATAACTTTAATTGTTTTGCTTGTCTCATGTACTGTTACTTTGTAATAATGAAAATTTTAAAAAGCGCTTTATAAATAAAGTTGAGTTAGGTTGAACATCTGCAACCAAGCAGCATTTTACAGTTGATTTCTAACTTGAATGTGCAGTCCCATCCACTGACCACCTCATGCCACCCACAGGTACAAACAAAGAGGCAGAGAGCCCGACACAAAAAGGAGTTCATGCATATTGAAACCACAGCAGGTTTTCCCAGTCAAGAGAGAGCAAGACAGAAGAAATGAAGGCAACGTCTCAAAGCTATTTAAAACACCTATTGTATCTCCCCCCCGTCTAATCCATATTTCCCTGTGAGCTTTACTGAACAAATTGCTGCAAGATTTTGCATTTCAATAGATTTCATTAATGCATATGCAGGTGCTTATGGCGGTGTCAGGAACGTGCCCGCCGGGACCGAAGTCTCTGGACCCTCCGCCAATAAGAGCGGCTACATCCATTTTTGTCTAATGCGCTCGAACGCTAATGCATTTGAACGGCAGGGTTCTCTCCTTCCTCTGAATGGTTGCATCGGTGGGATTAGTATTTGTTCTCTGTGTCAGTGTGAGATCAAACATTGTGCGGCTGTGACACAGAAAGAGTCGTGTTCAATGACTGCACTGTCATGAGTCTAAAGCAGAAAGTTTCAGTCACAGGATCATTTTAAGTTCTCAAGTCTGAGCTAAACTCTAGAACTGTGTGTTCTCTAATTCAAGGGATCCCAGAGGAGAATATCATCGCTCAGATGTTGCTCTTTTATAAGGAGATTTGATGGAGTTTCATTTTAATTAAGACTAGAATTACTCAGGAGAAATAAATGAGAGTGTAATTTTTGAAAGAGTCTTGAGGTGTAAACGAATGTAGATTGTAGATGTAAAATAATCTGGATTTGGGTCAATTTGATGAGGAATGTCGATGTTGAGATCTTTAATAATATGGAATTTTGATTGCAGATGAGACAAATCTGAGCTCAGTTTGACATTTTCCACACGCTATGAGGAAAGTAAACTCATCAAAATCTGGAATTATGTTCGTTGAGGTCTCACCCTGAGATGCTTTTTTCTTCATTATTGAGTCGTGCATTTCAAACACATTTTTTTGTAACAACTAAAACGTCTATGTTGGCACAAGCATCATTTTGTCTACCAAAAAAGATTTTCTAAATCTAATACTTTCAGATGAAAAGATTTGAAGGATCGTGACATTTTAGTGACAGTAATGTACCTCTGTAAACCGATCCTTTGGAAACTGTAAACATCTGACATCAAATGTAATCAAAGACTTTTTCAGTATATCACCCGAGAGAACCTGGCAATAGGTTCAGGAGTGTGAATCAGACAGTGTGAAGATGTTTCCTCAGAACACGTGAGATACTCGCTGCTACACTGTCTCAGACTTCAGCCGAGCCTGCTGTGAAGATAACTGAATAAGAAAAAGAGTGAAAGAAGGAGAAGAATGTTAAAGCGCCGGTCCCCCTCCTCTCTGTGCCCTCTGGTGTTAAAATAGTCACTGTATGGAGACGAGTCTCTTTTCTGTCGTACACAGAGATGGAGAGCTGATTAACAGCACACACACACACAAACGGAAGCACACGCACACACACACCATGCAAATGTGTTTGTCTCTTTGACAGTACATCTCAATTAAAGCAGTCGGCCAGGAATCTCCGCACCAGGGACTCCTGTCCTCTCTACCGCATGCCTGACTGACCCCCTACTGCACACACACGAGACATAACACACAGCCCCCACCTCAAAGACAGATTCTCTAGAAAAGAAAAAACAAAGGACAGTGGAAGCAGAACAGAAGCGATGGAGTGACAGCACAGAATACACACAAAAAGAACGAGAAAGAGAGACAGACTGTGTAAAGAGAGAAAAATAACATGACAGAACCTGTTGCTACAGTCACATCATAATGGCCACGTTAACCACTACTGTTGTCACTTCACTTCTTTGCAAATGCAACTTGTCCACAGTGTTTTTACACATGAAATCTGATTTTGACCAAAACTGCATTGAAAAATATTTACATTTAGTGTAAACATGAACTGAATTGAAAACTAGTTGCAGGTTGTGAGACTCTGACACATGGCTAATGTTTTTAGTTGCTATATCTTTGTGAGAAAGTACAGTTAACTATTAACTATTTTGCAAACATCATTTAAAAAATGCTGAGATAACTGTTGTGTATGTTGGATACTTGTGGATATCTCATTTACATACTACTTAAAACATGTCTAACAAAAGGTTGGAAACTGAACTTGCAAATGTAAAATACTACATTTCTTGGTATTTTTGTTGTCTTTTTGCTAAACATTGATAAAAAAGAAACATTTACTTGAGAAAATTAAATTAAGCTTTCTTTTTATTACCATTTTGGCAAGTATTTGGACTTGTTTTAAAAATGTTTTGATATTTGTGTTGAAAAACAAAACAAGACGAAAAATATAGAAAGAAATAAAATGTTTCAAAACCTGTCAGTAATTAAATTGTCAGTAAATTGTCAGTAAAAGTCAGTAAATTGTTTCTTACATATGCCGCATTTACCTTTCAAACTTTGTCTACTGGTGAACTGATAAAAACTGTGTAAAGCTAGCACTGTAAAAAAAAGTAAAAAAAAAAAGAAATTTTCTGTCAACTGGTGAAACGGCAATATTCCATAAAAAATTCCCCCTGTAAAATTACAGGATATATGGATATATATATATGTATATATATATATAATTGTTTACCCGTTTTTTTTGTAAATGTATTATCTTTTTCTGTAATGTTACAGTTTTTGACAATATTTCAAAAACCATCTGTAAAAAAAGAAATCTTGTTAAAAAACTGAAATTTATGGCAGCTGGGGTGATAGAAATAAACTTTAAAATAAAATTTTCCCCAGTTTTCTTGTAAATTTGTTGTCTTTTTCTGTAATGTTACAGTTTTTGACCGTATTTGAAAGATAAACTGTAAAAAAAATGAAATTTACTGGCAGCTGGGGAAATAAACTGTAAAATAAATCATGTTTCCTGTAAAATAACACTTCCCTCAGTCTTCTTGGAAATTTGCCGTATTTTTCAGTCATTTTACGCTTTGTTTTGACCTTATTTCTAAAAATACATAAACATTAGTAAAAAACAGTAAAATATTGTTAAATTAAGATTTTTTTAAAGTGTAACCAATCAGATTTCAGCTTGCCTGTGTGAGAACGGTTTGTGTCTGCGTGTTCATGGTCAGTGACTCTCTGCGCATCTGAGAGTAACTGAAGCCCCACTGTGTCTATGGCCTCATGAGATCCTGCAGACCTCTGGGGTTTGAGCTTTATATGGTGAACCTGTCCTGATATACGGATGAGAGAAAGACAGAGACTGTGGCACTCACCCAGGGGGGCAGACACTGAGCTGGCAGAAAGAGACAGAGCTGACAGGTGAGATGACTGAGATTGTGTTTAATTAAACTCCACACGTCATTAAGGGAGAAGGACTGAGCCTCTGGGAATGAGAACATGGCGAGAGAGAGAAAGAGAGAGAGAGAGATTAGTCGTGGGTGGCAGAGTTAGAGCAAGCATCTTTCTTCATAAGCTGTTTTTGTGCACTGTAACAACAGAGAGACCTCTGTGAACAATACTACAGGATTACCATAAAAATACACCATGTGTGGTATTTAGGTTAATACCATGGTATTCTTTAAAGCAGTGACATGATTATTTCAGTTATATACTGTATAACCAGGATCATCTTGCATTACCATGGTAATACGAAAAAAATCCAAATTTTATTGGTCTGCGATGGTAAAACTGTACCATGGTATTTTTTGAAGCACAGTACAGAAGAAATCTGATCCGATCTGATCTGTGAGGTGCTCTTCTCTGTTTCAGACCGTCATTGTGCTCAATGACAGGGTATTGTGGGTGGTACTTTCATTCTGTTGTTGAATGAGCGCCTGCCGGCTCAAGAGCCCAACGCCAACTCTCTCATATTTTGGTCTTTATGGCTCAGATCACACCTACGAGTTTACATGAGTTTTTCTGACCTATCATTCAAAGCTCAGGTTTCATATTTTAAATTTTAAGGTTTGTTCAAATAAAAATGAGAAATGAACACTACTAGAAATAGGAAGCACCACTGTAAGTGAATATCGCAGGAAGTGATTGACATGTTTCCATTAATCATCCTTCATAAAGCTGACAAAACACACACAGCATCACTATCACTGCACAACATGAGCTCATCTGCTGGTGGTTGTCGTGGTGATGGAAAAGCGCTTGGTGTTTGGACCCACAGGGGATATCAGCACACTAACACTGTGAGACACCAGGCAGCTGGGCTCACGCACAAACACACAAACACACGCACAAACACACACGCACACACAAACATGCACGTACACACACACACACACACACGGATTTGTTTTGCATGCAATACTTAAGCGCTTACCTTCATTCATCTGTACATATATTTCTGAATTGTGTTTGTTGAAAACATTTATCCCTTACAGAGGAAGGAGCATCAAACAGAGGCCTGTATGTTGTAGTCAAAGTTCACCCAATAATCTAAATTCTGTCATCATGTTCTTGTAATTTCAAAGCTTTATGATGTTCGTTCTTCCGGAGAACACACAAGAAGATATTTCGAAAAAAGTTAATAACCGAACAGCGCTGGAGCCCATTCCTTTCTATTGCATGGACACAAAAGCAATGCAAGTGAATGGACCCCAGTTAAAACATTCTTCAAAATATCTTCTTTTGTGCTCTGCGGAAGAAAGAAATTCCTACAGGTTTAAAATGATAAAAGGGTGAGTAAATGATGAAATCACTTTGTACTGTTCTTTATTTTTGTTAGAAACAGATTTAATGGCAGACTTTTTATATTTTTAGGCATAGTTGTAGATTTAAAGACATAAACTTGTTTTTTTTAAATAGCTAGATTTTAAGACGTTATAGATCTGTTCGACATGCAGTAGATTTAAAGTGAAGGTTGCAGTGTATCTAGCAGAATATCATGAAGATTAGCGGGTGGGTTCTTCTGACCAGTGCCAGTACAAAAAACCCTAGCAACCACCCATAACACCCTAGCAACTGCACAGCAAAGGGCTAACCTCTCACAACGTAGCAATACCATGGCAACCACCCGCTGCATTCTAGCATCATGGAAGACAGTTGTAAAAGGACAAACATAAAATACACTCACACACTTATTTTTTAGTAATAAGTCATCTTTTGCTTGCATGTGCAGTATTGTGTGTGTGTGTGTGTGCAGCTGGTGTAATAATGGGTGTAGGCGGTCCCTGTGTTAGGTATTTTTACCTGTGGCTCCCAGGTGGCCGTGCTGCATGCTGAGTTCAGGTGAGCCTGTTAATGAGGCTAATTAGGTGTAAAGGGGGTTGATACAAAGATCAGCTGTTCCTGGATCTGTTTTAATGATAAAGCTGCATAATCTCCACTGCCGTACAACAGATGACCACAGCAGACCCCCGACAGCCCTTTACAACACATCTGAGGTCCACTATACCTCGTCCCGTGGGTTCTTCATAGGGTCTGATAACATATGCTGTGCTGGACGCACACACACACCAGACGTCAGAACACACACAGCTTTCTAAAAAAACACAAAACAAACAAAAAGGAAATATTGTCTACATTTATTGCCCCTTGTGTTGCTCCAGCCTGATCTAGTGTAAATTCAAGCTGTTTTGCGAGGAAGCTCATTTGTAAGTAAATTGCTCAAAAATGTACGATTGTAAGAAAAATGTCATTGGTGCGAACGCAGATTGCAGTTACATGTACTTTTGGTTTCTCAGTTTTATGGTGTTTGAGTAAAAAAAGCATGAGGTATACTGTAATTGTTGTCTGGAAGTGTACCGCAGATGTTACTTTCATACCTCAGGAGATTTTATGGAGTTCTCGGTCGCGTTTCTTTAAGCATCAACTTAGTCTCAAATGTTTCTCCTTAAATTGATTTAGAGAAATAAAAACAGACAAAAATGAAAGCGTAATCGTTGAAACACATGTAGAGTATGGAGGTGTAAATGAAGATTGTAGATGTATGAGTGTATTTGAGTGAATTTGAAGAGAAATGAGTTCAGATCAAGATCTTCAATAATATTGAATTTTGATTGCAGACGAGACAAATCTGAGCTCAGTTTCACATATTGTTGACATCTCTTCTCAAACTCTGAGACACTTGTGACATTTCTGACTTTTTTTCTCATGAGAAATATCTGAGACACCCTGGCAAAGGTTTCCGTTTGCTCTCATTGATATTAAAGAGAAATAACTGAGAAATGAAAGAGATCTCATCTATGATATTCTTCTAATTGTTACAAAAATGAATAACAACACGCAGACGTATCAATGGGTTTCAATAAGCAGTCAGCAGATATAAACAAGCACACACAGTTCAATATGAGTGCACTGCAGGCGCTGGGTTTATCTGATTGATCGGTTCTGAGGGCCGGAGAGGCCACAGGCCATATAAAGATCAGGACGGGAGACCTATCGAAAATCACTATAGCTTCTTCCATGGCCTCTCTTTCCCTCTTTCTCTCATCTATGCATCATACACACGGCCGTAAACGCCCACCGTGGGACCGATCTGTCAATCTCCAGCTCTTCCATCACTGTGCAGGTCACACACTCACCAATCAGCAATAACGACACTGTTCACAAACACTTTTGAAAATAATGCTGCTTAAAAAGTTCTGAACAGCGATGACATAGAAGAACCATATTTTGTTCCAAAAAGAATCTTTCAGTATAAGGTTCTTCAAATAACTTATTTTTTATTATCTGAAGAGCTTTTTCCGCCTTTTTTCCCCGCCTAATATAAAAAATTCTTTATGGAAACATTAAGACAAAAAAGTCTTTTCTTTGGCATCGTTTGTTTTTAAGAGTGTACTACACATGGAGTTTCCAACAAAATATTTCCTCTCTAATGTGAGGTCAATCGCGTGTGTCTTTATGTTAAGTCAAATATCGCTTATACCACCAACCATTGACTTCACATATTGTAGTCTGTTCATGACACGTGTTGTTGCTGCTTTTCTAAGAGAATAGATTTATGACTTCTATGCGCCGATGAAAAAAGGGGCAAAATAATAACATGGATTTACAATGCATGAGGGATCGGGGTTATATTTACAAAGCAGAACATCATAGAGACTGAGACAAACCATAACAACAACAACACACCGACAACCCTAAAATAACAGAACCACTTTATTGAAACAGGTTATACTTGTTATATATATATATCTATATATATATTCAAAGTATGTGCTGTTTTCAAAAAGTATGCATACTTGAGTCGTGCACTCTTAGCATACATGCAGTAGCTCGTGCGGCCGCTGGAGGGCAGTGTGGTGTCACTCTCGTCTGTCTGAAGTTTCAGCACTTCCAGACCACACTGTGAATAGAAACGCCACGGCACGCTCCTCCGTTCTTCCCTCAGATCTTCCGAGATGTCCCACGTACAAGTTACGCATCGGTTAGGGAGATGAGCAGATCTGATCAGCTGTGATGAAGCCGTCTGTGTTTCCAAACCGCCTCATTAAAACTCCTCAGCACAGCATGTGTGAGTGCGTGTTGAAGGTGGGCTAGCATTAGAAGAGAATTCAGATTTGTGTGGTTGTATATGGTAGTTGTGTGTGATCTGTCATGAGAGCGGTGTAGAAACAGAGCAGAGATAAGTACAAGATTCTGGCCTCAGGACACCACAGCAGCACCGCAGAGATGCCAGCAGGAGATGCCAGGAAATAGCACCCTATGTATAACACACGCACACACGCACACACACACACACACACACACACACACACACATCGCTTTCACGTATGATTTTTGTACTGAACAAACTGTATGTTGTAACACTCACCCTAAACCTTTCTGCATTTTTTACATTTCCAAATAAGTAAATGTTCCTTCCTTCACCATCTCTGCACTGCCTGCTCAAAAGTGAATTCTTAAGTGAAACAAGAAGCATTACAAACAGTATGCAAAATTAAATAATATCCAGGAAATAAATTGCATTTGTAAAATGTTATGCCAGAGATTTGCTGATATCTCTTCAGAAGGTAGATGGTCAAGTTGAGCGCAGTGAATTGTGGGTAAATATTTTACAGTGTACTTCACACTTTTGCTAAAACTTCTGTTTAACACAGAAATAGAAGTCAAAGCACAATGCAACTTTCTTTTTCTATCACATCCTCCAATATACTGCTGCCATCTCATAAGCAAAGTTTTACATTTACTACTTAATTCTAAATCTCTTAATGCAGGAATATTTCAAGGAGATGTGAAATGGTGAAACAGTCACAAGATAAAAGACAAATGTTTCACAAATTCCATAAATATCTTCTTTGGCGCATTAAATATCGTTAGACATTCGCTGTTATTTCTTATGTGAAAAACTGTTAAACAATTATTTTTATGACGGACAAATACGTTTTCTTTTTCCTCTATTGTCTTACACTTCGGATAAGAGAGGTGTAATTTCTTTGATTCCCTAAAAATATACATATTCATAGAACTGCAATTTACAAGCAAAAATACTTTGGGGAATTCATTTGACAACCGTGTTTTATACAGTAAATCTGCATGACCTCCTGTTTTATATCTAAAATAGCTGCCTCGAGAGAAAATAACCACATGGTAATTTGAAATTTACTTCATATAAGATACCAAATTCTAGAGGATTGAACTCACGCATTGCGTAAAGATACACGTTTAAATGCTGCAATTTCATTCTCACTTTCATTGTACCACGCTTGGGAAATGAGCATGCGAGAACGTACTCCGGAAAAGTGGCCAAACACACTATATTACAGGCACAATTTCCGTACATTCACACGTGTCCTCGTCTGCCCATCAAATTCACCTGCCATGTTTGTGTCCGATCCTCACGTCATATTATAATCGCATGTCCAGACGTAGCTCCGGGGCGGTGGAGCGCTCACCTTACCGATCCCTGGCACAGGACAGGTCAGCTGGGCCCGAGTCGTCCTCCGCCACCCTATCAGTCCCGGTCCCCACAAGATAGAAGACCAGAGGCTGCAATTAGGAGGCCAAGGAGCCACTACACAGCTCACCTGTCAGCCAGTGTCCCAACAACGGCGCCGCGGGCCGCATGACACTGGCAGGGCCCTGCCGCCCTTGACAGGGCATCTCCATGCAAAGAAATCTCACTAACAATCCCCCCACGCGAGCTGTCAGTCAAACGCATCGCTGTGGCACCGCTGACCCCGTGGCCGACAGACTAGCGGACCCATTGCTCAAACCAAACGGGTCACCACGGTTGCCGCGGCTTAGTCACCCTGACGCGGAGTGACATTAACGACGGCCACGGTGTGGGGGGGAGAGGCGGGCGCTTCTCAATCACGCCGGGTCGATGATGAAACCGCGGAAAAAAGCAAGGAAGAGGAGGAGAAGATGGACTGACCCGAGGTTTCGGGCCGAGCGGCAGCTAAGAAATGTTGAAACGTCTCCATCTCGGGGAGATTTTTTCCGCCCTCTCGCTGACAGCGTGTCAAGATATGGAGAAGGGAAACGATGGCAGCTCAGAAATGAGGCTCTTCTCTTCTACCTGGGTGCCGGAGACAAAGAACTTGGCAAAAGTGTGTCAAAAACGTAGGAGTTTTGGGACAGCTTGTAGAATTAGCGCTGTTGCATGCTGCGTGACGGCCTGTAGCTGTGCTGCAATCCACCGGCAAATATTTCCACGAGTGAGTTCGGTTTGAAACGTCGCGGAAAGAAAACCTAAACATAACAAAAGAATATGTCAGGGCCAGAAACACGGCTAATTGGATTGTTTTGACGTGCCGGCCGCTTCAAATGTAGCGAGTGTTATGTGTCGTTTGATTTACTGACGTTTGTGCTAATCTATTTAATTTACTTTTAAGGGGGAAAAGCGTGCACATGAGCGGAGCGGCGTGTTTTAATGCTGATTATCTTCAGACGAGAGCATAGATCCAGGAGAATATCTTCAGGTTACGGGCACGAGACTTGCGTCCCGTCAACCCTCGCGAGTCTGTTTTGTAACTCGGACCCTGTCCGCTCCGTTAAACGTGTATTTACTGGCATCAAATCGGGCATGACTAAAATTGTTGTACTTTTGCGATATGTCGAACACGGCTGTCTCTGTGCATCCGATCAGAGTTAATGGATGTTAGATTTTTTTAAGACTAATATGATGGTGCACGGGTTGGATCTTCAAGATGAAAAAACTCTTAATTCTTGAATGCACTCTCGGATAAAGCATCTGCCAAATGCACGAATGTAAAAAGTTATCTCAACCGTGTCGTTTTTTTTCCCGAACAGGTACGCGTGTGTGCATTCGACTGTTTTGCACATATTCAGATGAAATGTATAAAGATCCGTGCAGTCTCCCCCTGCGGCGGAGGCTCATTTCAACCCATTGTTCTCTATCAGTAGACAAGGCAGATTCCTGTAATTAGCTGTCAGCGCGGAGCCCCACAGCAGCTTAGCGCTGTCCGCTCGAATCAAGCTAATGAAACACAATCCACTCAAACGTCCCGGATACACATTTGTGGCAATACCGCACGAGGACGCGACAGGAGGGGCCTGCCGAGGTTTACCCAATCTCAAACCAGAACTTCAAGATTGAAGACGCGGGGTCGTTAATCCGTTAATTCGGCACATTTTTGACAGCCAATTAATAAGAGTCGAGCGAACGAGGGATCTGTGAGTCGAGGGGCGGAGGAGGGGGTCATTTGGGGTGAAGGCACTACTGACCCCCCCAAAACTCTCATGTACCCATTTACAGTCAGTTACTGATGTATTTGAAATGCCATTTCATAGATTCATTTCTGTGTACTGCATGACTGTATGGATTTTGGCAGACATCGATGTTGATTCCTACTTCTGTATCATTTATCACATTGGTGATAAATGCGTCTAATGTTTTTAAATTGATTTTGAAATTTCATTTTGAAAACATAAGATGCATTGAAAGAAACATGAATTACAGCATTACAGCATCTTGGCCAAAACCAATTGAAGTCGTTTAACATTTAACTATTGAAAAGTATAGTTGCTTGGCTAATGTAAACAGCCTACAGCCTAAAATTCTGATCTGGAAGAACTAAGTTTTTATCATTGCATAAAAATGAATGAATTATAGATGCAACTATTTATGGGACATCACTGTTTTTCAGTTTTCTTTCTGCTGTTTATTTAAAAGCGTTGACTGGGCTGTGATGTTACCTGTAAGGGTAAAAGCTCTGTAACACACAGCGTCACATGGTGTACAGTCTTCCTGTAGTTTCTTAAATTTTTCGTTAATCTTGTGCACGACCTCCATCTTCCCCCGAGGGCATCAAAAACACCCGGCAACCAGAAAGTGCAGAAGTGCAAGGCAGTGAGTCATCCGGGCCAATCACAGCATCAGGACCGCTCCATACAGCCTGCAGGCACCAAAACACACACAGAAACACATTAACTGCACACAAAACATCACTTAATACACATAAACTCCATCTTTCTTTTCAGTTACTTGAAACAACAGATCTGTGTCTGCACGAGTAATGAAAGTCATGCTTGTAGAAATTTAAATGAGGCTCTCTGTGGAGCTTTCACTGTGTGACAGAAGGTACAGAAATACACAATAAGAACGACAGCGAGGACGGATTAATTTGATCTATTTAAAATGCATGTTTACATATTTGCATCGTGTTGTTATGGTAATAGATACTGTATGTGTCACGGCGTGTCTCGCATGTCAGGGTTTCTATTGCTCTCTAACAAGTCTAACACTTACATATCTTAACAGGAAAAAGAAATTACTCAACACGGATGATTCAGTCACACTAACATGATAAAAACATGTTCACCCTAAATGAAACGATCCATAGGACAGTATCCACATTAACAGGAGCTGTTGCTTAATGAATCATGATTCAGAATCGTGAAAATCTGTGGTGGATTTCTGAAGCATTTCTATCTGACTGTGAGTCAGATAGAAAAAAAAAATATAAAAAAAATATAAAAACTTCTTTAATAATTTTTAGAATAACGGCAGATTTACATATCAGGAAAAGTGACCCAAGATATTTTGTTTTATGAACGAAAAGTCTATGCTTAAAACAAAATTGTGCATGAAATTTACAGTAAGGTACTGGCAAACCTGCCGCGAAATTACAGCAACATTTTTCAGTTTACTTAAACTAAGATTGAATGTATTTTTGAGTACTTTTATGTATAGTTCTATGTATGGTCTAGGTATATATATATTTGCTTTGGATGAAAGCATCTGCTAAATGACTAAATGTAAATGTAGTACTAGTATACTGAACATAGTATACCTATTTATAATTTTAACATTGCTATTAATGACTAATTTGACCCACTTTGTAGTTTACAAAAGTGAACTTTTAAGTAACATTCAGTACACAACTAGTAACTTCTGAAATAACTACCATTTTTCTGAGAGGCACATAAATAGAAGATTTCATATTTTTTATTTTAATTGAAGAACTAGTTCACACATAAAAACGTGGTACGAGATTATTTACTCACCATCATGCCTTTGTTTGGGTAAATCTGATGAGAAATGTTTGAGTTCATTTTGACATCTTGATGACAATGGCTCAGTTTGAGACATTGTTGACATCTCAATAGGTTTTAGACCACAACATTTGCATTAAAGTTTGTTAATATGGAAATGTGACATAGTCAAAAATGTAAGCGCAATCGTGTGTGCGTGTGTACATGTGTGTAAGAGGAAATATTTAGTGTGTGTGTGTGTGTGTAGTGAGCATCCTCATTCAGAACTGTATGGATATATATCTGTCTCCTCAAATTCCTTCTGGGTCAAAACTAATTGGTGCCGCTTTGGGAAAGTCTGGAGTCACATAATGACCACGAGCACTGATGCATGAACAGACCGACACCACCGACCCACTCCAGTGCACTGTCACATGGACCCGAGACACAAAGAGACAGAAGACAGCAAATGGACAGAGAGCTGAGTGGAAATGTAGATGGGAAAATAAGGTATAAACATATCCCTCTCCAAAATCACTCATCTACATGTTGTAACAAGTGTAAAGTCCCGTGAGATGTCGTGAAAGGATGATTTGGGGACCTAACCGTCCATTCTTAATGTAAATGTGATCTATTGGCCCCGGCAAACCAACTGGAGTTGGGATCTTGAAGCTTAGGGGGCCCCGCGTCCTCCCCAAAGAGACGGGCTCTCCAAAAACATGTAAATCTCCCACCACAGCGAGCATATGGATGAATATATGAATAACAGCAACATTTATAAAAATGCAGTTTTTTTAGACAACAGCAAGACGACAACACAGACGATATTAACAGTCATATGCAGGTTTATTGTGATATTTCCGGAAGGTCTGAAAACACATTTTTTCTAAATCATCTGCAACTGATGCAGTTGTGACTCTCAACCCATCGTCTCTCAGCGCTCGTGTGTTACGGCGGTTGTTTTTGTAAACGTCAATGAATCGTCAAAGAACCACTTATGATAAAATAACACAACAAATATTTCCCCAGTTTCACGACGTCTATAGACACATTTCCTCTGAAGTCTTGTTTTGTCTGTACAATGTTCCTCCGAGACGCTTGTGCTATTGTTTAGGTTTAAGAAGCATCACACATGAGATCTCTTTAATATCTCATTTAATTCTTCAAGACATCAATGAGATTAACTGGAGAGCAAATGGAAATGTTCGCTTGAGTCTCATCTGAGATATTTCTCCTGAGAAAAGTGAGTCAGAGATGTCAATAATGTGTCAAACTGAGCTCAGATTCATCAAGTCTGCAATCAAAAGTGGATATTTTTGAAGATCTCAATATCAACTCAAACCTTTCTCATCAAATCAACTTAAATCCAGAGGATTTATTTTTAATTTTACACCTCCAGACTGTTCATGTGATTCAACAAAAACACTCTCGTTCGTTTCTCTTTTAATTTCCTAAAGCAATATTTTGATACTTAAATGAAACACAACTGAGAACTCCATCAAATCTTTATGAAAGAGAAATCTGAGCACAAAATTTTTCCTCTGGGCTTTCTGATGTTGAGTAAAACATCTGTGAGCTTCAGATGTTCACTTCTAAAGCACCAAGTATAGTTCCTTTTTACGCATACGCGAGGGACAGCGTACAGTACGCGCACCGCCAGAATTTTGTTACATGCAGGTCGCGTATGCGCTTTCCAATTCTTGCAGTAATTAGTTTAAACACCAGGTGGCAACCGTGTCCTGGGAGCATCAATTCAAGGTAGTAGAAGAAAACCCGATCCCCGTATGCCTGGAGAGGTATTGCAATATGTTGTCCTACAAATGCTTTAAAACCCGTGTGTATGCGTATGATTTGAAGAAAGTATACTTTGCAAGACTGTGCGTGCGAACACTTAATAAAAGGAGTATACCACAGGCATCAATGTGAACTGTCCATCCGAGTTTTCAGAAGCTGGAGATTTCATTTCGTAGCTACATGTCTCGTGTTTAAACATCAGCCGCTACCCAGAAGCTTTGCGACGCTGATCAACAATCCTCAAACATCAAGGTTTCATGTGAATGATCAATCCCCGGCTGAATGTATAAATAAAAGCTGATGTGTTTATGTGTAAAGGTCAGAACAGAAAGAGAAGTCTGAAGGATCAGGACAGAGCATGAAGATCTGCACACACCACAAGAAACACACTCTTGATCTGTCCCATGTGAAAACCTACCTCAGATCTATGGCAACCGGATCAGACCAAAAACACTGCAGTGGATCTTATACAGTATTTAACAGAGGTTGTGCAACTTTTTACTTTGGTTTAGTAAAACATGCTTCTGATGTTTCGTTTCAGAGGAACCGAGTACGATCTAAGACCAACATCAGAGTTTTGTTATTCTTGTCACAACTTTAGTTACACTCTTATGTGACTGCAAATAAATCATCGGTCACTATTCCAAAGACATCAACAAGTAACAATGCTTTCGAGTTAACTTAAAGATGAATGCAGTAAATGCAAACGCTTACACATTTTGGCCAACACAAACAGGCACCGCATGTCATCCAGGAAGAGCTGATGGAATGAGACGAACAGGACATCTTCTGATTCTGAGAACCCATTTCAGATAATAACACAGTGTGTTTGGTCCAGGCTTTCAGTGTAATAACAAAGAGAACACACACATGCACAAACACACACCAACACACAAACAAACACACACACACCGACAGAAGCAGCTCACTTGAACATCTCTGAAATAAACCATCTCGTACGGTGTCTGACCCTGGTCCACTTCAAATAATCAGCTCAAATTCGTTTTCTTTCAGGTGAGATTAGGAGGCTCTTTCGGCCGGCCTTGTGGGGGGTGATGTGGTGGAGTGAGAAAGCCTTTCATGAGAAGAGGGCATCGCCGGGGCGAGTCGACACAAACGACATGCATCTTTTGCTTACTTCAAACAGCTTCGTTCTTCAACATGTACCCAGGTTAACGAAAGGCACAATGCATTTCCTTCTCACAAAAAACAACTCGGAGCTCCTTCAAAATGCACGCATGCCTCCGCCTCAGCAAAGGGTTGTGTGCCGGCCCTATAACCAACCCGGCGTCTTATTGATCAAAGCGCGAGGAGGACTGGTCGGCCTCCCCGACACTTAACGCCTTCTCCCGACCTTTGATCTGATAATTAAGGAGCTTTCTGTGGGGCAAAAGCTAAAATATATTCAACTAAACACGAAGGCCTTCAACCTACATTGATGTCCGTCACCAGCAGGCCAAAAGCTCGACTACATTTAATAGAGAGAGACGCAGTGTATCCACACACCGGGGCTAAACAAGGTGGATGTTTGAGGGAAAAATGGCTTGTGAAGATGAAAGTCCAAATGGAATCTTGGGGGAGAGAGGATGGAGTGTGTTGACCGTCTAAAAGTAATCAAGGGGGAAACAAGCCGAGCTATTAGTGTCACTGGAGGCCTTGAAATGGCCAAACAAAATGAGGGTTCGGACGACGGGCCGGATCGGATGAGCGCACGCTTTCCGTCCATTATTTGTTGAAGAGGTGGAGCAGCAGTATTTAAGAGAGTGTTTGTAGTACGAATGTGAGCTCAGAAGATACAGAAAGACACGGAGATGTTTGTTTACAATATTGATTAATCAGATTAAGGATTGACACGTTAACTGTTCATCAACATGCTTGCGCGAGACACACAGGTGGTTCTGAGCAGTTGTTTAATACCCGGAGAAAGTTACCCGCTTGCTCAAAAGCTGTTTGGCGCTCACAACATACACAAACTGTTATTGGGATCATGATTGTGTGTTTTAGTCCTGGACACAGTTTTGGTTCAGCCAAACGCAGGAACCGTGCAGGTCATTTTAGTTTAGTAAATTAAAACTTGTAAAATCAATAAACATTATATATATCAGACAGGAAGTGGTTTCAGACACAACTTAAAACATTTGAACGCATACAATACTTACATTTGAAGAGCTGTAAATGAAGAAACAGCTCTTTATATTTATGTCTGTAACATGCTATCTAGACAAACCTTGAACTCTTGGGGAGTATCAGCGGAATCGTGAGATTGATGACTGGGCAGAAAGATGCAGAAGACCTTTGACCTTTACCCTACTGACCATCTTCCCTCAAGGCTCGACTTGACTCCAGTCCTTGAAGACATGAACACAGCAGCATGATCTCCAGCTCACTGGATCCAGAGCCGTGTCGTCAGCAGATCTTCTGCTTACAGTTTGTGAATCCATAGCTTTTGCCATCTCTGTTTGACATGTTCTTTAATGTTTTACAATAAAAAAGAACCCAAACACAGGGCACTCAATATACGCTCCATCATATCTAAAATGAATTAAACATAACGTAAAATATTTATAATTTTATAATCTTATTGTTATGACCTACTCGTGGATGTTTCATTTTTAGTGTGCGTTGTTGATATCTGCCTGGAGAACGCTTTGAACTGATTGTTTTGAAAATTGCTAGATAAATAAAAGTTGAATATTTGCTTTGGATTTTTTTTTCTTAATCACTACGACAAAAGTGTATTTAAATATTTTACATAGACTTCAAAGGTTACAAACTGCTACTGCTTTACTGTTATCAGATAAATCCCACGTGATAGTGATAAGCAAACGGATCAAAGAAACAGATCATTTCACCACAAACCTCCAGCGACGAGCAGATACTCCGTCCCCTGGTGAGGGAAGAGCCCTCACTGTGCTTCTTCCTCCAAGAAACGTCTCTTCTCAAAGAAGCTCCAAGATGTTTTTCTGTACATTTACAGGTTTACAGTCACACACAAGCACACTGTGACAACTGAAGATGATTGGAGCAGTCTGACTGTGGTTAAGGCCTCCTCTGAAGAGCATTTCTCTCGCCGCGGGCAGGGAAGAGGACGCACACGGCTGCGCGATCTGACCCGGAGGCTTTGAAGTGGCCTTCAGTGGAGATGAAGGGATGAGGCTGAGGAAGTGATAAACGAGCTGATGAGAGCTAGAGTAGACCAGAGAAGGGAACTAGAGCGTCAGCGACAGCTATGGACTTCCGGCCGGTAGGAAACGCTCGTAAATCACGTCACCGAAGCGTTGACCTCAGGTCGGCATGAGAGGTGTAAGAGACACAGTCGTCTTCTGTGCTCTCACATCAGCAGAGTCAGAGGTCGTGAAGGATTTCTCCTCGTAATTTCTGAATTATAGGGAGATTACAGGGAGACCTGGGCCTGCGGGTTTGAAATAAGATGATGTCGCGCATTTACTGTACAGACTTTTCTAAACATGTCAAATGTTCAGAACATGAATTTAAAGTGTGACTGAAATACTGAAGTAATGCCACAAACAATGCACTGCATGTCATTACAATGAATCATGTCAAAATGTTAAATGTTAGACTATATTTTGGATATTCTATGGATACATTAAATGAAAAAACAAAAATTGTTTAGTCGCAATTGTTTCATTTCACAGTGATCAGTTGTAAATCCAGTTGTGATCATGAAATCCAATTCACACCGAGAATTTTTTTAAAAGTTGAACAAATCAATAATGAAACAAACAAAAGCATGTGGCTTAATATGGTGACAAAATCAGACAGTCTAAAGTAAACTTCATCTGTCCAAGAAATCGATCTCCATCGTTGGGAAAATATTTTGTTTTAGTCCAAGTGATGTTTAATAAACATTATTTTGTGATGGTGGGCTCAGAAAAACAAAAAAAAGGAAAATTCTACTTTCTGATGTCAGAGTTCAATCAGCCAATCAGCAATGTTAACATCTATTGATGTCATTTTTTTTTGTCCAGGGTCGTTGCACTGACGCTTAAGTTTAGGCACTAACATTTTTAAGTGACTTTAAAAACTAAAACTGAAATAAAAAAGGTATTAAAACTGTCATTAAAAGGACAAAAGCACAATGCTAAAAGATTCAATTAACTAATATAATAATTAAAAAAAAATGAACACTAAGAATAAATATATACTGTATATAGAAATAAAACCAATTCAAAATAAAACAACTTGAATTAAACTAATCAAATAAAATAACTCTGGATTCAACCCAGTTGGTTCAAAACTCATGCATGCCATAGACACCTCCAAACAAAACAACAAACATGTGATAAAGTTGTGCCCTTTCTCTCACCCCCTGACCTCTAACTCTTTCCATCCTGGACATCACATCGTTTCTACTGCTGTGTCCTTGTTCACAGATCTCCACATCAACGTCTCTTCCCACCAGCCCACGAGACTCACGGGGAAAAAAAGAAAACGTTCGAGGCAAAAAACGGGAGAAATAATTGGATTGCGAGTCTCCTACTCCCCCCATGTGTCGGACACTCCTAATTAACAACAGAGAGAGTCAGAGACGGCCCGGAGAAAGAAATCTGCTGTTTGGATTGAAAAAAAAATGACCGGTAACATATTGTCTTCTTCACGACGGCGCAGGCTAATAACAGCTAGTGGCTGCTGCGTGGCAACGAGGAGGCGTCAAAACCTGGCAAAGTCACTCATTCATAAAATCTCAATGTGTGACTATAGCTTTAATTACAAGCCATGTCGGCCTCAATTAGACCACAGCTTCTCTCCGCATTAACTCTTCATTAATGTATCGCAGCTTAATTACAGGTTTGGAGAGAGGGGCTCTGCTTTTCTCAGCGGGAGATCAGAGGACTTCTGTACAGCGGCCCTGTTCCAAAACATTCTGTCGTCCCGCGTATGCAGTTACCTACAAAAATGAATGAATAAATAAAATACATGGTGACTACAGATAGACCATAGCAACCACAAATGAACCACAGTGGTATTTGTAGTCAAACTTTGCAAAACCACCCAAAACATGGTATTATTATAAATAAATCCTGGTTAATTTTATAGGGGCCCCAAATAATATACAACCTTATAAAGTCGCTGACTGGAACAAACCTTGAAGAGGTAAATGGAATTTTAAATTAAATTAAATTAAACACAGTGTTGTCATAAATACTTATATTTGGTAAAGATTTGTTAAACCTGCTGTTAAACATGAGGGGTGACCATTAGTTGTGAAAAAAAAAAATCACACAATATGCAGATATAAAACAAGGTTTCCGGCCAACAATGAAGTGAAAATTATAAGTAGGCTTATTGTCTACCTAATTTGCAAAAATGACTTTACATATAACACTTGAATATTTATTACAATATGGGTAAATTCATGTACAAAGTTATTATGTTCATTAATTATATTTACCTTGTCTTTCTTTAAAAATCACATGCTCTGTTGTTCCCCTTAGTGACAGACACAAAAAAAACGTTATCAGGCATATTTGCAAAATTGTGGGATGAGGTGAAAGCTGAATTTGTGTGAAGATCGATATTACTTTACAATATCATCTATGAAGATAGTTTTTTGTGAGTTAACGGTGACGATATGATTTTTATTATAACCTGTATACAATGTGACCAAACAAAAATAATACAAAAAAGTACATTATAATGAAGAAACAATAATGTTTTAACAACAATGTAAAATGCTTTTAGTTAAAAATTTAAGACGAGGTCCAGTTCTGAATATTTCTTATATTTTTGTATTGTCGCTATGCATTATGGGATTGAATATTCCATACAGGATACGAGAACATTTCCTGTCTCCAGAGCATTTAAACTTCCTTTTAAGGGTGTCGTCTTTGTCTTCGGCAGTTCTGTGGACCAGGCACCATTTTACAGTTCTTGAAAAGAGAAAGAGGGAAAGAGAGAAAGAGAGAAAGAAGGAGACATCAATATGAGAATACAGGAGCTGGAGAGAGAAACATCAGACCTAAAGGTGCCGGTGTAAAAGCGGGTGAACAAAGCGCGTGTGAAGGAGTGAGAGAGAAGGTGAGAGGGAGACGTTTGTAAGTGTGTTTGCGTGGAGAGAGAGAGAGAGAGTGACATGTAGCTAAAGCGGGAAGAAAGAACGGTAGAACGAGCGCACTTTCTCCTGCTGTCCTCGTGTGACGGGTCCTGCTCGCCTTACCATGTGTTAATTACATATGTAAGGTCTATTATAACCCCGCAGACACCTGCTGACTGGGAAAATGAAGGCGGCACGCTGGAGCGGCACTTGAGCGCTAGACTCTCGACGATAATAGTTTCCCTCCTGCGTTTTCACAGGCCTCGGTAACTAACTCTGGAGACGGCGAGTAGGGGAACACAGTTAGCATGGAAATGTTGCCTGTATAACTAGCTAAGATGGCGTGTCGAGCAGCGACTGGTGTTTCATTTGAAGCGTCGGGCCTGTTACTAACATGTGTGATCTGTCTCAAGACTGTGAGAGATTGAACAGCAGGTCGTCGTGAAGACGAGTTTAAAAAAGCAATACTCATAGTTTATTTCTTTGAGCAATTAAAATTGCCTTAACCGATGCATGTCTACATGTTTGTGTTTGTAAATATAGCATTTTTTCCCCAAAACATCAAGACTAAAAATTTGAAACAGGTCTGTTTTTCAATTGAATGTTCCCCACAACTATTTATTATTTTAAAGATTCGAAAAGTAAACCCAAATATTTCTATAGTAACACGTTTTGGAGAGAGAGAGAGAGAGAGAGAGAGAGAGAGAGATTCCAGATTTAATTCACTGTATCACACGAGGACACCGAATGAATCTAATGAGTAGGAAGATGATGATCTGATCAACTCTCCTCACAGCAGGGCATTCTGGGATTGCGCTCTGTCTAACATCCTGCCCCGGGTCACGCGTCCTCATTAATATTCATGAGGGAATTTTCACAGCTCAGTCTACGGTAATAACAGCATTTTATTTCATTCTGTAATTAATTTTTTGGTTAAAGACACTCGTCTGACTTGCATGGATGCATTGTGAAAGAATAACAATAGGAGAGATGATGTTGTTTATCATATACATCAAAAGCCTGATAAAATTTCTTAGCATCTCAATGATTAACCTTCAAGGACAAACAAAGCATAATAGAAGAGCGTCAGTTTTTAACTTGATTTCTTTGTAGTTAAACAGGCACAAGGCCGTCTGTAAGCTCAGGGTGAACGTTGAGTATTCTCTTGAGTTTATCATCATTATGTCTGTTGATCTACACAGCTGTAAGCTTTAGATCTGACCTCATTTTCTGTTCTGTACTTCTTCACTGCGATGCTAAAGCGTCTCTGAGTATGAGCCTGTGGTATCATTTCTTCAAGGACACGGGTGAGAAAGATCCCGATACGAACCACAGTGCTGTTTCAGATATATACGGTACATATTCTTAGGAAGATAAAGAACGACCGAGATTTCGCAGCCTTAAAATGAAGTTGAAAGATGATATGAAATCTACTATTTAAGCATTTTTTCTCACACTTCACTTTCCTCTTTGTGTGTGTTGTGAAGATGAGATGAAAGAGATCTTGAAACCTTTTAAAGAGAGAAGCAATTCAACAAACTGAATTTATGGACTTTCCCATCACGCGCATTCGAACCGAAACGGAACTCAATAACATTTATACAATCGCCTTGAGTTATATCACCAATACTTAACACGTTTTCATAAATAATGTTCAATAAAAACATACAAATAAGACAATGACAATAAGAAATTATAAATGTATTTATTTCCAATACAATTATATTATATTATAGAATTATACTATTATAGAAAGAGAGCTTATCCCGATCCAGAATGCAAGTCTCTCTTCATGGAGACCTTTAAATGATCTTCTCGAAAAAAATAAACAAGCAAATAAATAAATAAAAAGTAGATGAATGCTAAAAATACTAAATTTAATTATTTTGCGTAAAACAAACACCTGTTACACGTGAAAGAAAGAAATCTCCACACCACAACAGATCCCAGTACAATAAAACAAAACACAAAAAAGTAAAGAAATTGGGAAAATCAAGAAACATCTGATGGGTCAAATGAAAGCTCCGAATGAAGAACAGGTGAAAATTCACCTTTAACTTGTCGTATTTAGACCCTTTGTGTCATGTTTAATGTTGCTGACTTTCAAAATGTTTAATTTTATAACCAAACATGACACAAGAATCTTTCTGGGCATTCGTCATCACCCTAAAATGACACTTTACATAATAACTTTCAAATTTGTCCTCATTGTTGTGTTTCACATACTAAACCACCAGAATGTAAATTCTGAAATTCGTGAGGCGAGTGAGTGACAGAATTGTCTTATTTAAATCAAGTTGACATTAGTGTTGTAAACACATATTCACACGACTCATTAAGGGACACTTTGGGGCCATCCGCATGCGGTTCGCGCAGTTCACGAGCGGGGCAAATCTCGGCCAATCTAGGAGCGGAGCGGAGAACGGCCAGTTGCTGTCGAGAGAGAGAGAGAGAGAGAGCTCGATTAGCGCTGTCAGCCCGACAGCCAAGCTGTTTCTAATGAGATGTGCAGACAGAGAGATGTCGCGTCTACGGGTGGCCCTCTCACTCGAAAATGAGACTGGTCGACACGTACGGGTGACAGGGAAGGTGGGAAAGGTGACAGTGGAAGGGGGTGGATGTCACGGGGGGTGGAGGGGTAGATGGGTCAGCCGAGGGCTGACAGAAACATGAGTTGAGTGACAGGTGAGGGGGGGGTTGGAGGGACATGAGTGGATAATTACTCGGTCAGTGATGTGTTTTGGCCTCTTCAGTCTCTTTATGTTGTATGGTGGCCGGAACTGGTGGAGTGAGAATTTCAAATTGACTTTAAAACAAAATGTTACATAAACACACAATTAAGACAATGACAATAAGAAATTTCACAGAAGTTTTCACAATGATGAAGTTGATGAGGTGAGCAATTTTTTTAAGTGAACGCTTTTGTACAAAACATCAAATATCTTTTTTGCGATATTGGCCGGTGATAAACCCACACACTGCAAAAAAGGATGTTTTTACGAAGTGTCTTTGCCTTGTTTTGTAATATAAAAATCTAAACATTGTTGCATCAAATTACTTTACAAGAAAAGTGACCTAAGATATTCGGTCTTGGTCTATGAAAGAAAATAAGAATTAAGTAAGTTTATTGTAAAAGCAAGCAAAACATTGTGTCAATGGGGTGAGAAAAATAAACTTGAATTCAGTACTTGAGAAAAAGGTCAAACGAAATTCGGAAGTTTGTTTTTTTAACCCCATGGACTTTTTTTAATTTTATCGTATTCAAAATATATATATTATTGAAATATCACCTCTACTGTTCCACAACACAAATGCTTTACTGGAGCTTTTGTGTAGTTACATTTAGCCCCAATATTCAAAATAAAGGTGTTTGAAAGGTTCTTCAGAGTGATGCCATAGAGAAACCATTTGTGGTTCCACAAAGAACCATTCAGTCAAAGGTTCCCTTTTCTACCTTTTCATAATCTGAAGAAACTCTTTCGAATACGTTGCTGTTCCGACTGCACACAAGATTCACAGGAATATCTCTGAGAACAGTACATTGAAGAAAAAGTAAAACTAGAAAAATATACAAATATAATACATTTGGAATAGTTTGTTTTACTTAATCAACACAGTTTGATAAAACACATTTGTATTGGTTTCTTGTTCAAACACAATTTCAATATGAAATAGTGACAACTCTTTGAGATAACTCAGTTCATTTGTGTTGGGACAACATGAATCATTTTCATTGAGTAACTGAAACTACACAGCGGATTGAGTTCCCATCATGCTTTGCTCTTCTGACTGGATTTAGATTTTTAAAAAGAACTATTGTTTTTGTGTTTTTGGGCAGATTAGGAGACTTGTTAGTGTTTAATGTTCTGTAATGTTAAAATTCAGACAATTTTCTGTTGTCCGTGATTCTGTGTTGTCTGGGGGTTACCATAGTGGTCAAGAGTAAAGGTTTTACTTAGGTGAGGGACGAGAAGATTGAAACGTTTGCATACATCCAGTGAGTAAATACGCTGTAGATGGGTATTTCCGTGAAAATGTCAACCTTACCACGAAAAAGTTTTTACCAGCGGATTTTACTATGGTTACAGCACAGATTTTAACATATCGTGGTTCAAATACCCATGTGAGATCTCTCTTCAAATTTTTTAAGCATTTGTTTTATTTCTAGTTCATAATTTTTAATAGTCATGTAAGGGCCATTTTCAGGATTGTCACATCCATAACGCTACATATTCCTCATAAATGGTCACATGACAATGAATATAAAGTAACTATTTTGTGTTCTATCAAGAGGAATCCCTTCTCTATTCATTGGGTATTATTGCTTCAGGATTGTGCATTTTATTTTACAGAAATCCTACAAAGTTTATCGTCTCCCAAAAACCGCATCCTTTTTTGTCGCATGTTTATTTCCCTTTTTTAAAAAATTTTTTAATAGACTGACATTTTTTGATGTTTAGACTCTATCAACAGGGGTTAAGTAAAATATTATAAGTAAAATATAAATAGATGGTTCAATACAATCGTAACAAATTCATTCTCTGAGCATTTTTATGTCACGTCCATAACGCTAAATGTCACATCCATAAAGCTGGAACTGCCCAGATGCAGTCAAGATGCAGTCAATCCTCTGGTGTACACTGCTAGCTAGCACAATACATTATTAAAGATGTAGATTTAAAAACACACTGAAGATCTCACATTTAATTGACTTAACTCAAATAAATTACTTTCATCTGAAGTTCAACTAAATATGTTTAGGAACTAAAGATTTACTCGTCTGTACAATTCACCCAGTTTAAGTTCAGATAAACCAATTCAATTGTGTGGAAATGGGTGTCACAATAAAATTATGTTAATCCACCGAGTAATTTTTTTAGTGAGGGCGTTTTTAGTGATCTGCATTTAAAGAGTTTGTAAACATATTTTTCTTCGGATAATTCTGCTCCAAGAGTATTGTGCTGCATATAAAAGCCTTTCGAAGGAAATCTGTCAATTTTCACCAGATTGTTGTTACAACAACAGCGAGAATCAGATGAATATGTGGCCGAAACGTAGGACAATGGAAAGAAAGGAATCGGGTGCATTAACAGATCATTGTGGAGTCAAAGCTCGGACCGTCTGCTACTCACAGAAGCCTTTGCATTTGACTGAGCTCCTTTTCAAAATCATTATTCATATCCAGACATATTCCTTTATTGTAACACATTATTCAGTTAAAAAAAGACAGGGGAATAAGTAAACACCCCCTTCCATAAAGCCCCCCGAGCTTTGATATGAAAACAGAAAGTCTGGCTCTTGAAAGCGAGAAGAGTCAGCTCCAGCAGTCGAACACAAGAGCCCTACAGCAAGCTCTGCATTTGGTCCTGCACGGTGGGCCCGAATCAATACACATTAACAGGTTAAAAGAAATGGGAGAGAGGGGCCTGGCGCGTTTACGTGCCGCATCTCAATAATATCGACGGGAATGTGGAATTATATTTGTAAGAAAGAGCCGGAGAAAAACCCTGAGAGCGGCTTCGTTGTATTGATGGGCTTTTGCTCTTTGCCAGGAAGCAGAGAGGAAGCACTTTCCAACCCTCGCTTTAATCTGAAGCAGCTCTGATGGGACTCGAGTATGAAGACTTCAGAGCGCGCCAGAGAGAAAAGCCGTAATGACGAAGAGGCAAACCAAAATACGAGAAAGAGTTAGAATGATAAAAACCGACGAACAAAACCCTCGGAAAAACAAACAAAGCCGAAGGAAAGCGTCAGTGTCGCTGGATGGCGAAACGGGAAACTGGTGATGAAGAGCCATTGGGCTTTAAAGAATCAGATGTGCTTCTGTAAGTGCACGAGGAGAATGCTCTCGCTAAAAGCAGAAGATAAATGTGGACAATAATGTTTGAACCCATCAGGCCGATTCTACAGCACCGAGGTGTATTTATAAAACTCTGACTTCATGCTTTCTAAACACGGAGTGCAAGGTTTCTTCAAAAAAAGACCTCACAGTTCCCTTTATAATCCAGATTGTTGTCACAAACAGTGCTGTACTTTATATTAGGAGATTGTGTGAATCCTCAAAACCTCTCATTTAAAAACACTGATATAATAAATCTGCCTACTCCAATAAGCAATAAGCAATGTTCCTCTTATCTATCATCACACATTTTCCTGAGGGCTGTACTGTATAATAGTTTTGTACATTAAACGCTTAGAGAGAAGTTAAAAGAGCCTCATAACACAGATATTCCTCAACACATAAATTAACTCATGCTCATGACATTGCAGATGTATAAGACCTAATTTTTCCAGTTGAACACAAACAAATAATGATAAAAAAAATCGTTGCCATGTTATCTTCAACATTCCGAAGCTCTAAAAAAAGCACAAACATCCATTTTTAAAATTATCCAAATGACCTGATCTCACTAGAACTACTATTTTACGAGGTGGCTAGTATTGAAAAAAGCAATAGTGAAGCCCCACCCCAAACCCCGCCCCTAAACCTACGTTACTGGCATGAAAGCAAATCATCCTAAAATAAACGTATGAGAATCCGTTCGAATTAGCTACATTTGTAACGTTATAAAATAGTTACGTGTTTGCCGTGAGATTGTGTCGACATGACTTCAGTGGGTTAAAAAAATATTGTAAAGTGAGAATATCCCTGAGAATATAAGAATATAAGTTTGCATGAAAAAACAGATTTTTTAATTTACATTTTGAGTTTCTTTAGTGAATAATACCTCACGTATCCAGGGCAACTTGCAAATCAAACATGGCAACATGTCAATAACGTCAAATCTTATCGGTTCTCGGATGCGTCTCGTGATATCATACGTGTGTTTTGTCACAAGACATTTCATATTTTGGTGAAATTTGAATAACAAAATCCTAAAAGTGGATGTTATAAAGGCATGACTTTAATTTAAAAGCATTTGGAGCACTGGGTTTATAATACAGCGATGTATTCCCAACAAACGCTTCACTCCATCTCCATGTTTCATTGAGATGTCAAAACCAAAGGAAGTTTAAGCCATTAGGTTGCCCCTCAGGCAGGACTCCGCAGGGCCAGTGGGGTAAATGTTCCCGTCTATCACTGGGGTGGTAAATAGACCATGTGATGTGGCAAGGAACCCTGTAACCCCCACTGGGAAAACACCCCCCTCCTCCTCGCTCCAGTGGCCATCAGACCCACAGCATTCCTCCAAACCATCCCCAAACCATTATACCATCACGGCACAGACGCGGGCACGCCACACACCCCAGCCTTTAGGGGCCCGGTTAGCCGTGGCGTTTGCCAGCTTACGTACACAAGAGACAACAGCACAGGGTCACGGCACAAACCCACCGGCTGACCTGACAACTGCTAGCTGTCTGTTAGCATTAGGGCAGCTGAGGGTGAAGCAAGGTTAATCTTTTCTCCTTTGTTGGCGGTTCTGAATTCTGTGACCTGGTGTGAACACAAAGACCCGGCCACCTGTAGACGCGAATGCTTACAGAACCAGGGTCAGGGTTTTAAAAGAGGACCTTCTTAGTGCAATAGATGGTTATGCTATAGTACTGACCGATTGCCATATACGTGACATTACATGGCCTATTTTTGGCGAATGGATGGTCCTGATTTAAGATGACTGAGAGACGAAAACCTTCTCGAAAATCTTTTTATGCTTGTTCTTCTATCACACACACACGGGATTCTCAAGGGCAGTGTTACAAAGAACCACGCTGTGCTTACATCACTCAAAGAACACTGAAAGAACCTGGATTACACAATTGAACCGTGAGCGCTCACACGCAGGATTACTGCACATACCTTCAGATTCCATTCACTTTCATGTTGGATCATTTGTGTGGGTTTATATGTCAGATTTTCTACAGTACATACACATGAAGGCGAGTGAGTCGCGTCCAACATCGCAGCCTACAGCAAGCGGCGTCTTATAGGATAAATTTGGAGCAGTACGGATATATCTTGTTTTCATGGAAAGCAAGATTTCCTGCTCCATTATCACGTTGCGCATGTTGTAATGTTACAGATTTTGGTGTGAAACGACACGCCGGCGAAGACGAACAAATAAGAAAACCATCAGGACGCCCGTTGAAACTCATTAAAAACAAACTTTACGTGGGAAATCTACGACTCGGCGGCGGAAACATTCAGCCTTGAGATTCTTTCATTAACCCTCTATGTTTATTCATTACCACCGCTTCTTACACTTCCAGCGCGATACGAGAACAACGAACCGACACACAACACAATGCTTTCTTTTTATAAACAAACAAAGCAGCGCCGTGTTTGTGGAAGACGTGTTTGTTTAATAGTGACAAGCACACATTGACTAATCAACTCTTCGTTTGCAGTACTGAGCTGTTCTTCTTACAAGCTGTTATAGCAAACAAACTTCAAACCAAACTCAAGCACTTGACTTCCTCTTTTAAAGTAGGTTATGAGCACAAAGTCACGCGTGTGTGTGTCTCCACATAATGACAGATCATACAAGATCTTTAAAAAGGTGACATATAAAAACATCCTCAATTCCTACTGTAAATAAACAAACATACATGTCTTGAATACAGAATAAATGGAGAGCAGATTGAAACAGTTGTTAAGTCTCATAAGTGTCTCAGATATTTATCCTGAGAAAGAGTCAGATATCTCACAAATGTCATTGGAGTTTCAGAAGAGATGTCGACAATGTGTCAAACTGAGCTCCTCGATACTATTGAAAATCTCAATATGAACTCAAACATTTCTCATCAAATTCACTCAAATCAAGATGATTTTACCTCTACAATCTACATTCATTTACACCTCATTTGTTCGTGTGAAATATTTCATATTATAAATGAAATAAAGAAACATTGGTAGATTCGTTTTCATTTCACTCCGACGCTCCAGTTGGAATTGCTATAACTTCACGTTTGACATTAAAAGTAAAACAAAAGCAGCTGAACTGTGACACGCCGTTCTCTTTTCACGATGGACAGAATGAAACACAATTTCAAACAGAAGCGTCATTTTAAAGTTGCCTCTAACTGTGGAGTGTCGAGAGAAGAGACAGACTATTGGTATCACAGTTCACTCATTAAGAAGAGAGAAGCTTCATTTGAAGCGACTTGCAAAGCTCTTTGAGCGGGACAGACATATTTACATTTAAAAGATCTAAAGTGGCTGACTGCGGCTTTCTCCATCCTTAATTGCGGCTTCAGTTTTCCATGAATGTATCCGGTAGATTGCGGCTCTCATTAACTGGCAGAGGCCATTGCGTGCGCACACACGCATGCTTCATCTCGATCTGTTTCCGGCTCTCTCCGTACCATCTCTCCATCTGCTTTACCTCTAAAGAGTGTGACAGGACCACAACAAGCTGGCAAGACTAGTACAGAAAGACACAAACAATCCACAGGGATTAGCATCTAATCCTGTTTGCACTTTTATCCCGCCTGCATTTTAAAACCGGGGGGCAGGGGGGTCACACTCTCTGACAGCGGATTAAACAGACTTTCCTCCATCTAGTTACGGATGGACTTTTGCAAATTAGCTGAACGGAGTGATTGCTTTGCGCAATCTCTCCGCCGGCTGTAAGACTCCGTTACGACGCAAACAAATTCCCAGAGAGTTGTCGGATAATGAGGCCGCTGTGATGTTTGAAATGCAGATACAGGTTATTCCGTGCTCTGTGCTTCACTGCCATCAAACGCACCGAGCCTCAGTCTTGAGGAAGTGTTAATGCCTGTTTAGAAAGAAAAACATTTCATACAAAGAGTTAGGATTTAAATCAATTTATAAAACATAGAGATGGGTTCTGAACTCTGATTGGACGTGCCATGTTCGTACTGCAAAATTGACTTTAAAGGAAAAGTTAATCTCAAATCAAAATTGTGTTATTTTGTTCTCACCCACATGACGTTCAACATGTTTTAAACGTCATATTTTTTTAAACGTCATATATTTATGAGGTAGATATTCCTCATAAATGAACATATGAAAATTAAAATAAAGCAACAATTTTATGTTCCATCCTTCTTCATTTGTGGGGTATCATTACTTCAGGCTTGAGCATTTTAGTTCACAGAAATCCTACAAAGTTTGTCCGTTTTTTGTCACATCCATAACGCATGTTTATTTCCCTTTTTTTAAATATAAAATGTCTTTATAGACTGACTTTTTTGATGTTTAGACTCTATTAACAAGGGTTTAGTACAACATAAACAGATAGTTCGATATATTCATAACAAAAACAGTCTGGGAGCATTTTTATAAAAGGGTTTTATATTCTGGTCCTAGATTATAATTGGTTGAGCCGAATTTAAAGCTGTTATAAAATACCCCGATTTATAACGTCTGACCGTATTACATAGCCTAAATACCAATTTATTTACAGTATTTTGTGAAAGCTTGCTACTCGTATGGAATAACCGCAGAGGGTTACAGTGCATTTTATAACAGCTAAGAGCGCTTCGCGTCTGTTACACACTGCTTCTTGAGTCTCATTGCTTTATCATGTCATGTCCATATCGCAAAATATCACATCCATAACACTGGAATTGGCCATGTGGACAAATATACTTATACTCATGAACAAACTCCATCAAAAGATGAGGTCTGAATGACAAGAGCATGACATCACAACCCTGCCACACACACACACACACACACACACACACAGCCTGAGCGTGTCACTCAACACACCGACACTACAAAACACACACACACAGAGCTTTGACATCCTAAAGATCTCAGACCCATGTGTCTAAACCAAATCCTCACACAAACCCGTGGATATCGAAGCATTAAAGCTAAATATGATTTGGCCAAATAAAATGACGTTTAAATAAAGAAAGAAAGGTCTAGCCCATTGGCTAAAACATCTGAGAGAATTTAGAGGGAACTGAATGTATACATCCAAAAGAGTGAAAATAAAAAAATTGCTCAGATACGATTGTTGTGAAAAAGCTCCAGTACCTTTTGTTTGCAGATGACACTTGCCACAAAATTGTTGCATATAAAATAAGGATATTAAGATGTTTTTGCAAGTTTCTTTTAAAGCCCACTCTATGGACACACACACAAACGCACATTCCCACATTCACACTAAACAACACTCACAACAGCGACTTTTAGCTAATGCACTACTAAGATGATGAAACTATTACTTTTAACTACAGCGAAAAGAAACAAGAAAAGTATGTTTCAAAGATGCTGCTCATTCATGTTGTCATGGTTACGATTATTTACACTCTCCACATCACGGCTCACCTGCACTGCACTAAAGACACCAGAGGATGGGTGAGAGCTCAGCCAATCAGTGATGCCGGTTCATCTTTATCAACTCTGACCTCTGTGTAATACTGCAGCTGATTGGTCGCCACTGAATGAACTCTAGTTCTTCTACTGGAAATCAAATCACAATTTTACAATTTTATTCAGTTTTGTATTAAAGCTTATTTGCAGAAAACCATATGTCCACTAATGTTAAAGTAAAATAAAACAGCCTTGAGGAAACATTAAAAGAATTTTATAGACATGACACGTTATTGCTAAACACTGCAAAGAAACAACGTTTTTATACCTTAATGGAAATCTTATCAAATCGTTCTTCGAAGGTAGCAGAAAGAGCAGACAGTCTGCAGAGATAGTTCTGAACACAGACAAAAAACATAAATGATGGAGTGTTAATGGCCTTCCCAGAATTCTCAGATTCTGACAATAGAGACGGCAGACATGGCCACAAAGATCATTCATGTTTGCACTCATAAGAGCATCTATTTGACAAAAGTGTATTGGCTTTAAGAGAAGAAAAAGCTGAGATGCCGAGCATAAACATACTCTGTAAGGATTCTGTTCGACACACATCGAGCGCATGAGGTCATTCTGCCATCACAGGTCTTTATTTACACTACGTCTGAAATGACAGATGGATGTTCCTCCCTACATCAGCTGAGCCGGACCTGGCGCTGGCGGTAACCCCTTCTTTATCTTCTCCCGTTCCAAAGCGTTAAATGTCAAAATGTCAAGATTTGGGAAGATGACGGGTTTTCATCAAGATCTCTGGTTCATGCTGGAACATCTGGTCATTATTCGTTCTGACACTTCAAAATGGATCTCAGGAGGAAATATGTTTTGGCGAAACGACATGTTTAATAACAACTGTGGGAAGGAATCCGAGAAAATATCATTCGTCCGGTGCTTTTCGGATGCAAGGCGTCCTGCTTAAAAGAGACTAAAATTAAGAAGATTCACACCGGGATGTCGTTTCCCTACAGTCCTTCTCATACCGCTCCACGTTCCTCTCTCGCTTCCATCTCGCCCCCCCTCGCCCGCCAGAGACACTAAGAGAAGTGAATGCTTTAAAACTTTATTAGTCGACGCTGCGTGTCACATGCAGTTTCAGTAGCAGCGCGCTTGAGAGCCCGTGGATTTATGACTTATGACACGCACACGTTTAATTTGTAACCCTACACTTCCTGTTCCTCGTGGCGGGCTTCAGAACCGCAGGGCTCGTACGGTTTCGAGGGGTCAAGGGTTAAGTAAAGCCGGGTGACGGGGGCTGCTCTTAAGAGTCGGGACGTAACGTTGCGAGTTCAAAGGTTTAGCTGTGATTTTCAGCGGGAGGCCAGCCGGCGATCACAGGAGGTTGTAAAGAGGAAGAGAGAGTGGAGAGCATCCTGCCAGCGCACAACGCTTCCGAAAGTTACAACCGGGATCCTCTTACAAGCGCTCGCTCTCGTTCTCTGCGTGTCTGTCTACAGAGCGTGACACCTTTACATCCACATGGCCCGTGAACCCCCGGGGAACAGTTACCGTGCACGGTAACATGCCCCACTGGCTCCTCTGTGGCGCGCCGTCTTGTGTAAACATATAAGTTTAGTTAGTGTGAAGGGCCTGTGGTGTTGCGTGCTCTTGCCTCAGTAGGGGCACTTCATAAAGTCTTGTCCATACTGGGACGAAGACACATCTCACACGAGAGGTGAGCTTAGACCGGACGAGAACATATAATCCACCAAGCTGCATTCACAAGACCATGGATACCCAAACACCGGATGTTCTGGAATGGAGTGTAGAGATCTCTTATTAAAGATTTATGAAACAGCCACTCAGTAAATTCACCATAAAAATACTCATTATATTATTAATTAATGTTGACACATTACATTAAAACCTTCTGTGAAATATTAAATTCTTTGAGCATTTACTTATCCTCATATCATTCCGAACCGTTATGAGTTTCTTTCTTCTGCGCAACACAAAAAAATATATTTTGAAGAATGTCAACACTGAAACCCGTGAACTATGAACACAAACATTTCTCACAATATCTTCTGTTGTGTTCCACTGAAAAGAACGATTTGATGCGAATAAATAATGACAGAATTATTTTTTTCAAGATTGCAATTCAACTCAATTCATCGAAATATCGTGTTTCTTTGCTGGTTTGTGAAGATCATCAACCATTACAATACCAGAATAGATGTGAAGACCAATACAACACCAGTGCAACCTTTAAAGGTGAAAGGTCGTGCAAACAGCTGATTGGAGGGCAGCACGCATGCAGTTATTGTTGCTTCTCAGAGGTCGAAGGTCACCTTATTACTTGTAAGGCCAGCAGGTGTTTGACTGCGACAGCAATTAAACAAAACGAATAACGAAATTCATCAAAAACTGACGACATCTCTATGCATCATGGAAATCAATGAATTCATCTGGTCAAGATGTTAACAGGAATGACCTGGTGAAGATCTCTCACATGTTTCATTTAAAGATCAGATGTTTCTCCTAAAATTGTTTAGGAGATATAAAAACCGAAACAAATTAAGAGTATGGAGGTGTAGATGTAAGTTTTTCACAGCACATTTCTTACTCAATGCCAGACATCACCTGCAGTGAAAGACGCTTTAAATACGATCATGTCGGTTCCAGACGACACAAGCCTCGCTGATATCTGGACTGTGAGTTGTGTCTTGTTGCGAGTCTGTTTCTCTGGGTTGTTTTAGATCGTGTCTGTGATTTACCTGTTTTCTCTCTCTTTAATGTCTTCCATCTGTTTGACAAATGCTCAGAGACCCTGGGCTAACCAGGAGCAGACCGGCCACAGAGAAAACACTGACTGTTAGTCGACAGCCGCCCGCCGCAGTCTTCAGGAAGTCTGTCATTCACAAAAGTGTTTGTGACGTACGCAAGCAGATCATTCATTGAGCAGATCTGTAAGAATAACTTGTAGTTTTTAAACATGAGCAGTGGTGGGTGCGGAGAGATACAAGTTAAAACAAAAAGCAAAAAACCTGTAAATTTAATTATTTACTTAATTTTTCATTCTTAATGCCATTCAATCTTCACAGTTTCAATGCGAAAAATCAAATAAATATTACTTTAACTTCCACTTTGCATTCACAAACAATAGAGTGCATGTAGATTATTTCTGATAACAACCAAGAGGGAGAAGTGTTACTTGGGTTTACTTGGCTCTCCAATATTTTGAATTTAGACTGCAATACCAAGCTCAACCGCTAGATGTCAATGTCCCAAACGCTTTCTTTAAATGATACAAAATGACAGGAACCCTTCAACAAATTGTTTATTTGATAAAATGAATATACAACAAAATTTAACAAATCGTTAATTTATTACGATCATTATACAATAAAATTAAAATACAAATTAATAATTACCACCTGTGTGTGTGCGATGAAAGAGTCTATACACAAGTCAATCCTTCTTCCATGTAAAGGTTTCTTTGTTCAGGAGTTTAAATACTGGTGGTTTATTACCAGAAACTACAGTGGCATCTTGAAAAACATCTTGATTTTTACAGTGATAACAGCAACTTAAATATTGACATGTCTGGATATGTCCAATGTGGCATCTATGTAAAGTGAGAATGTCTTTATGTCTTTAAAGTGAGAATGCTTTAAGAATGTCACCATGATATAGTCTGACTTTGTTCTTTACAATAAACTGCACATATTTTAACATCAAAGAAAACTACTATTATTAATTGTTGTACTTTAGAACAGTATACAGAACACAATAAATGTGCTATTCAAAGAAATAAAAAGATGATTTAGAATTTGTTTGTTGCCACGTCTGCTGTTAAATCAAGTGTCTCGACCAATAAAAGCAACATGTCACGAGGGGCCGCGAGAGACAAACATAGTCGAGTGTTTGTGAAGTAAAGAGAGAGTTCAGAGTCAGGCAGGTTTGCGAGAGACCCCGCTGTGTTGAGCAGACTGTGAAGACCTCCCCACCAAGCCCAACACAAGAGGAGGGCCCGATATTCACCCACCCTTCATTGTGGAGCCACGGCAGGCACTTCCTCTATCCCAGCATGCAACAGACTCCACTCGCCAGGCCGGAGGAGGGGAGGGGGGAGACGCTCGCTCTCCAAACTGTACTCATTCATTCCTTTGATTTGCAGGTATGGAGTGTATACTGAGGTTCTCCTCCGTTACACATTCCCTTTGTAGTGTCTTTTATATTGAAAGAATGAGACTGAAAGAGTCAGACCTGCCTGTGAACACCGGTCCCCAAAGACAGAACTAACAGAGAATCATCACAAATCATTGATCATTTAGATGTTGAAATATTTGAAACCGAAGCCTTATGCACCCAATACAAAACAGAAGATATACAGTGGAGGAAAAAGTGACGTCCAAATGGCATATTTAAAGATCATTTTATTTAGTTAAACTATTAATTTGACTACAGTAACACAAATTTCGTGCATAGAAACAAACAAATGCATAGAAAACTAAACCCTGACGGTAAATAAAGCTAGCATTAAGAACAATTTGAACAGTTATTAATATTTGTTTTACGCTTTTTAAAGTAAGAGTATAGTATTTTATACTACAAAATAGATTTATACTTGACTTAATGACAGAAAAGTATAAGTATATTTGGCCTACAAAATCCTATTTTGATGAAGATATGATGAAGATCAACATATTTAAATCTCAAATGTATATAAAGCATAAAAATGCAAAAAAACTTAAATATGCACATAGCAGTGTTCTTAAAGTGCAAAATGATTATATATACATAATGAGCTCACTTAAAACCAACTTATAAGTATAATTATAAATATACAAAATATTTAAAAGTGTCCTTTTATAAACGAAAATATACGCTTTAAGTATTGAAATAGTATAAGCATAGTTTCAGTACAAATAAAAAACATAACTGTTAACTAGTATAGTTTGTACTATTAAATGTATTAAAATATACACAGAGAGAGAGAGTGAGAGAGAGAGTGAGAGTGAGAGAGAGATGCATTACAGTTCAACACATGACACACCATGTAAACTCAAATGTTGATGTCGTGTCGTATCTCTGACCGTCTCTGAGCTCTGGGATTGGTAGTTAACCCCCCGAGGAGTTCCACAGTGCTCCATTGAGAGATGGCTAAACTAATCTTGATTGATTTTTTCCCGGACGGTGCACATCTCTTTCAGTGGCTAACCTGCTATATAATCTGTAGCCTGGGAGCATGTAAATTCGCTCAGCTGGAGAGTTGAGAGCGCGGTGAGTCTCTCTGTGAGAGCCGGATTTACTCTATAGGTGCAGAATAAAGACACGGCCGGGGCAAATGGACCGTGCAATTCACTCAACGGTTTGTTTGCATTTGCTATTTGCGTGACTGACCCCCGAGAGCTGTCATTATGAGCCCTTAATAGCGCAAGAATGAAGTACACAACCCCAGTGTGTGAATATCTTTGTTTGAATGTTTGATCTCAAATAAATAAAGATGATTTGATGATTTACTCTCATTGTATTCTGCAACTCATAAACTGACTTCCTCCCTGACATCTTTCGCGTTCCAAAGGGGGAAACTCACATCATAAGGTTGAGCGAATCATCACAATTTATTTAATTGTCTCACAAGTATGACGTCATGGTACAGAAATCATTAATGCAACATATTTGTATGTGTGTGCGTGTCTTTGGGCACCTGCGTTGGATAACTGGATAACTTTGCAGTTCTGAAGAGTGTCGCTCTAATCTCTCTCGCTCGCTCTCGCTCGCTCTCTCTCTTCCTGTGTGCCAGCTGGCAGTCCGAGGCCAGGAATCTGTCAGTGTCGATTGAGCTGAGAGGGCAGGGCCGGGCTAAAGCAGTCGTGCTGGTCATGGGCCCGCAGTTTCTTCCGAATAAGCCTGGGAAAAAAGTGAGAGAGAGAGAAAGAAAGAAAAAGAGAGAGAGAGAGGCCACATTCCACCAAGCTGAGCTGCCAACCCCCCCACTGCCCCACCTCACACAAGAGTTTTTTTGCAAAGGCGAGCCATGAATGAGATTAACAAAAGAGTCCGGTAAGAGCCCTTCTTGGCCGCCTTCCATGTCAACAGCTCTCGGGGTCAAAGGTCGCACTAACTACATTCATTCCCAGCAGACCCTACCGTTCCACAACACACGCTGCCCGAGTCTGGCAACGGCGGACAGAAGTTCGGTTCCTCCTCCAACCCTCCGAGATATGACAGATCTCTCCACATGTTTCTGCTGAATTAAAGCAATATCACACCTTGCAAATGGAAGAGCAAGAAAAAAGCGTGGCACGACGGAACGGGAAAAAAAAGCACACGGATGGAGGGAGAATGGAAGGAGGTGAAAGAGCGAGGAGGTTATTACTGCGTGCACATTTACGGCCCCTCGCACCTGATTTCACTCAGAGTGGAAAAAAACCCTCTCGGCTTTCAGCTCAGCCGCATAAAAACGTCAGTCATTTAATAGATGCATAACACACCTGGGCTGACAACCGGGATCATGTAATCCAATTACACGCAGATGCATTAGGTAAATAGCGCGAGGACCGAGAACAATGTTAGATCGCTGCCAAACGCTCCGGCTGTGGAAAGTTCTGGGAACACGTTTGGATGAGATTAAATCTCGCTCTTCTTTAATAACACACGGTTCGTAATGCAAACACAGTCAGATGATATTTGCTTTTTTTTACTTTCAATATTTAATGATATGAGAAAACTGTCTAGGCAGAACTCATCCGGTGCAAGTACAAACCCCACAGATTTACATTGAAGGATGGACCTTCTGTATATGAACCTTTGCTGACAAGCATCACTTAAAGTCCCTGTGAACCGGAGGTTGCGATTATGAGGAATTAAAAAAATGAAATATCCCACATTGATAAACTATTTACTACTAAAGCTGCAATATTTCATGAAAAAATAAGGATTGTTATTTTGTAATTTCACTGGTCGCTTGAAACTGAAGTTGCGATCATTTTTCAATTTCAAATTGTGAAAATATGTGGGCGTGGCTTGCGTTTTCTACTGCGAATTGATTGGATGTGTAGAAACAGCTGATGCATCGATTTTGAAATGAAACTGGTGGCAGACTGACAGTTGAAGGGGAGGAGTTAACGGATGCTCCGCCTCAGCCGTCTAAAATAGTCATTTCATGGCGGAAGTGCTTTTTCAGATTTTAATTTAAGATTACGAGAGTACGGAAATTTTAAAAAGAAAATGCCCCACATTGAAAAGATAATATTTCATGAAAAAAATAAGAATTGTCATTTTTTATTTCACTGGGACTTTAACGTTATCACCAATAACACTTTAGCAAGACATTGTCTGTATTTATAGTGAATGATGCCCAGTCTTGATTATTATGCAAAAATGTTTGTCTTGTAAACGCACTAATCCTTTCTCAAGATAGTCATGTACAGGTATCATTTTTACTCTTCAAGGTCCACTAGACATATATTTTGATTTTAAAAGTTTGGTTGGAAAAATATCACATTTTTACTCCGAGTGCATCTAACACTAAATCTGTGCGCGCGGGATTAAAGTGAATGAATGCACATCACAGCCGAGAAAAAAATGACGGCAAGAAAGAGAAGCCGAAAAGTAAAAGAAAACAGCCATAGGGGGGAGGGTGGTGGGTGCCGGGGGGAATCGCAGATTTCTTTTTCTTTTAATCCTTGATCTCTCTCTATTTCTCTTTCAGCTGGATCCAGAGCCCCTCCCCACCCCCTGCAGTGCCGCAGCCCAGCCGAGAGCACGGCTACACGGGCTCAACCCGACCAGCTGCAGGCTCTGAGCTCCACAGAGAGAAGAAGTGTGTGTGTGAGAGAGAGAGAGAGAGAGAGAGAGAGAGATTCGCCACTTGATGACAGGCTAAGTTTTTTTGGGGAAGGTGGGGAGGGTGGATTCGACACTCAAAGACACAACAGAGAAAACCCGAGCGGTAAAGTTTCAAAGACGCAGAGCCCTGGATTTCCATCGAGCTGGACTTCCTCTCTGGAAGTGATCCAGTGAGTTAGGATGAGGTCAAACGTCAACCAATGACAGACCTTACAGTCAAACACCCAATAACAAGCCGGTGGCCATCAAACCCCGGCACAAGAGTCCAGACAGACAATCTTGATCACTCAACACTGACAGCAGAACTAAAAAACATTATCACAAGACGAGCAAATCTATCTAACAGGAAAATTCATGTTTTTTTTTCTTTTTTCAAAACGAACATAAAAAACAAACCAATAGTAACTTGAAGATTTAACTTTTGTTTCTCTATCTAAATACGAAATATAAAAAACTTCCAGTTTACGAGTATAAATACAACTTGAGAGCGAGCATTTAACTATAAACATACTGTTGTGAATCTTGTGAATGGTGTAACTTGCTTAACTGATTTTGAACCAAAATAGTCGAACATATGAAGATAAGCTTCACCTTCGTGATTATTTTTCTGTTGAACAAGAAAAAAATGAGAAGCATCTTTTTCCAAACGTGTTCACTGTGACCAAATCTGTCAATTCTCACATGAAGAAAATACCGTAGTAAACTTTAGTATTTACCATAGTAAATTGCAGTAGACTGTAGAAGCAATGACTACACTTCATGTACTACAATATTTGTAGCATTAATGATAGTAAATAGATTGCAGGAAAAACATTGCAGGAATCTAACATTTTTACTCTGGTAAGTTTTAAAAACACTACAGTATCTAGGAATTTTCACTAAAGTTGACTGTAGTAAATAATACTTAAGCATACTGTACTGACAACATGCATAATGCAATGACAGCAAAAGAGAAAATCTAAAACTTTATTAACATTAAACTGTTGGAAGACACGATTAGGCTATTAATGTACTGTAGATCTAAATATTGTTCAAACAAGCTCCTCACAAACTACATTATTTCATTATTTGTTTGGTTAATGACGTCTATTTTTAAACACGTTAATATTACAATCAAGCTATGAAGAGGTGAGACTCAGAGAGTCAAACTCCACAAAGCGCCTGACAGGTGCGTTATCAAGACATCAGACAGAAATCCTGAAGCATTTCAAAGTGACAGCGCTCGTCTGTAGAGTACAGGCAACACCAAACCTCCATCTGACAGGACATACGGCCAACCGCTGCCAGCCCACCTACATCACATCAATCATGAATACAAGCTCTTCCCACACACCTGTGACCGTGTGCTTCTGTCTGAACCTCTCATGAGAAACACGGGCTGTACCGTCACGTCTAAACCACCAACATCAAACGCTCGAGGATCCCTGGATAAACAGACGAAGAACATGATGTTAATGAAGGTGCGTTTTAAATATGTGAATGAAACGACAAACATCCTTTCTAATCAAAAGAGATTTGTAGTGACAAAAACACACGTTTAGAGAGACAGGTTGTCCATTCTGCTTCATGAAGTCTTTGGGATTTTACAGAAGAAACATCATGTTCATTTAAAGGGACAGTTCACACCCCCAAAAAATCCTGTCATTTATTCACTCTCATGTCATTCAAAATCTGTGTTTGTCTTTCTTCGGTGGAACAAGAAAAGAAGATATTTTGAGAAACGTCTCAGTGGTTTTGCGTTCATACAATAAAAGTCAAGATCAGTGTTGTTTGATTATTAACGTTCTTCAAAATATCTTCTTTTGTGTTCCGAAGAAAAAAGAAACTCATACAGGTATGACATGACACAAGGATGCATAAATGATGAAACAATCTGTATTTTGGGTGAACTGTCCCCTTTAAAGCTTCTGCAATCACAAAATGCTATTTGCACCTTATAATTAAAAATGTGTTGATTTGGAACAAGGATGTGTAGACAGGTAATTTAGCTGAAGAAAAGAGAGCTGGAAAATACAAACAGAGCTGGAAAATTCCAGTCCACAGACAGTGTGGATGTTCAGGCCTGCTTTATTAATGCAGTTCAGCGGGGGGTAATGCAGTGAGTCGGTGTGTACGGAGCTCTGGTGCTCTTTGATGTGGTTCAGCTCTGACCAGCTCTGTGAAGGGTCCGGTCCCCCCTCACGCTATCACACAGCCCTTCAACAGACAGGAACAAACCTGAACTTGTGTTTGTTTTAATGCACGGCTTCATTCCTGCCACCTAAACAGATTGGAGGCACAACACAATGATAAATAATTCACACATCTGACAGCCGGTCCGCACACACACACCTTTGATGATCTGTGACACTGTTGGGGTTACAGTTTGCACCGCCTGGTTGATCCTACATGCATTTTTCAATATGTTTCTCGCTTGTAATTCTCGGTATGAAGAAAAGTGTGCAAAAAATATATGAAGATTAATCCATTTACAGTATATAAACAATTATAGACATTTATGCACAGTAGGTCGATGAGTATGTGTGCGGGTGAATCTGGGGGCTTTAAACATTACTGGAGGAAAGAAAACAAAACCGTAACCATAGTATATATTTAAGAGATCTGCTCTCATCCAAATCACAGCCAATCAAAGCACAGATGACATAAGACAAAACATCAGGAACCATAATAACATGGTACCATGTACAAAAGCACTTTGGAAATACAACATTTCTATTTTGTAAGTTTAGAAACGTTTATTTAGAAAGAACACGTGCTTCTGTGAACTTTTCATTAAAACATTAAAATAATCGAATGACGTAGTAATACTGAAACACAAATGATCGATAGAGGGCGCTAGTACTCAATGCAGTGTGAAACAATCAGAAACAGTTCATTATGTGGCATTTAAAACACTTTTAAAAGCATCAAAAAGTCATTTCCATTTTCTTGCCATTGTGAGACCCTGTGTTTTGTGTTTAACATTCCTAGAAAGCTCTTTTTAACTACCAACACTGTGAAAAAACAGGTTTCAAAAATTCTCTAACTCAAACTTTGGTGACATCTACATTTTAAAAGACAACAGATTTACAAAACGTTAACTGAGCCTATTGAAATATTTTAAGATCAGATTTTTACAAGGATGGTTCATCACATGAATATAGTTATTATATTAAAACATCATCGTCAAATATTTAACATACAGTATGTCAAATCATCAAGCTATGGTCTACTATCACTAGTACCACCCCAGTTCTTCTCAGGAGGCCCATACCTCAAAAGCCTCAAACTACAGAACCATGAGTCGTTAACTTTGAGCCGAGATAAACCGAAATTAACAAACCAAGCAAAAGAAGAAAGATGGAATAGGTGTAAGCTAACTGCATGCAACGGTGACACTGTGACTGTGAGATAGAGGGACGCACAGCAAACATCTGTCATGTGAGAGCTGAAGTCTGCTGAGTTTTAAAGGGGAAGGTCTAGAGAGGGTTTGAAGAAACATGAGTTCACATTTAGCCTGAATAAATCACGGTTAGAAAGACAGGGGCCCCTCCGGACCCCGAAGCAGACGTCAAAACAAATGAGTGATTAAAGACAAACCTAATCACTCCCTGTGTTAGCTGGTCTATTGAATTACCTGTAAATAAATACTATTAATAATTAAAACACACAAACACAATCAATAAAAACACTGATTTGTGAAGTGCTGTTCCCAGAGGGACACGCGTGTAAAGCTGTGCTGTAGCGCTGTAGACAACACCTGAAGATTTCCATAAGATAATGTTGAAGAATGCCAAGCCGAGTTTATGCCTCAAATAGATGTAAGATGGAGGTACAGTTTTGGTTGGAGGTGTTTGATGGACATCTGTGGAACGTACGAGGGGTCCCCGTACCCGTGAGTCCTGAGAGCGTGATTTCAGTCTGCTGGGTTTCCTGTGCTACGAAAAAGGAGATAATTCATTCATCTAATGGGACCAATAAATTCAAGTATTAACTGCACCACACCATATAACAGAGGAGAGCCTGGAGAAATGGAAGACAGATGAAGGCTGGAGCGAGCGAGCGAGAGTGAGTGAGAGAGTGCGAGAGAGAGAAAGAGAGAGAGAGAGAGAGAGAGAGAGAGTGGGGGGAACAATGTGCAGTACGAGGACAGGAGAAACAGAGAGAGGGGAGTCTTGGGGATACTGGGCTGTTGTGTGGCAGAGAGAGAGAGAGAGAGAGCAGGGAGGGGTGGGGAGGAGGGGCAGAACTGAGGCTGTGTGCTGCTAACAGGCCTCTGGGGAATTAGCGCTTGTCGGACCATATGGGTAACATAGAAAGAGTGTGTGAGAGAGAAAGAGAGAGAGAGAGAGAGAGAGAGAGAGAAAGAGAGGGTGGCAGTGGCCCTAAGGCTGGCAAGGCCCCTCCGCCACAGCTTCAGCTGTTACCCATGAGCCCTTGGGCCAGGGGAGTACAGCCTCACAACAAAGAAAACAGCGGAAAGCAGCGGGCGACTGGCAGCCTGTGTGTGGGAGAGAACACATATCAACCTGAGCGCTGGAGACCTTCCTTCATTACAACTTCATCTGACAGCTTACACACTTTCCAAAGCTTCAGAGCCGTCTGCAGTGGAAATGCTTCATCATCCTGATCCTACATTCACAATGACTCCATAGACCAATACGTATTGTAAAAGTTAAGCTGGCGATTTGTCAGGATAGACGCAGGAAAACTTAAATCCAGAACCGTCTGAGCTGTGCCACCATCAGTGGAAAATGTGTCAATAATGATCATTTGACCCTCTGATAATCTTCGCCTCTTTCTCTGTTATTGTAATTTATTCCAGTAAAACTTTTCAAAGATGTCTGTGAACCGCACAACCATCTGTAAGATGTAGGGAGTGGGTGTGTTTTGCCATGCAGTGGTTGCATAGTAAAGTTTGTAAGGCGGGGCTTTAGTCATGTAACAATTCTACTATAACAGCATCAGAACGCTCAATGGATGACCGAGGAGAGCAGTCACACCGGTTGATACAACTTTAACTGCATTTTTAACACACTTGTGTCGGCAACACTTATTAACATCTTATGAGATGCAATACTTTCGTGTAGCTTAGTGGTTAGAGTATGGTGCTAGAAACACCAAGCTCATGGGTTTGATCCCTTATAAATGTATAGTATAATGCAATAAAAGTCGCTTTGGATAAATGCGTCTGCCAAATGCATAAATGGAAATGGAATGTCGGATCTCAAGACCCAAACAAAACGTGTCCAGGTCACTATTCGCCCCAAAAACATTAAGAAAACGAAATAAAGAATTTTACCATTATGTCATTATTTTAGTTACAGTTATGAACATCCCCTAAATTCTCATTATAGTAATGCATTTAAATGTTTTACTTTTTATAGTTTTTAAACTCTGAACTATATGACAATCCTCATTCTCTATGATACAGCATAGCTATTTCAAAACCATTTTTATTTTAAATATTAAGCACTATAATAATTCTATAATTAAAAGACACATGGAGATTTTTATTTTACTTAAATGTGACATACTCTTAGGCTATAAATGGATTATTTAGCATTTATTTATTGAACTCTTACATAACGCCATCAGCTCAGAATGTGGAACATGTAAGATTCATTCAAGACCATTGACATGTGCAGCATCTGCCACAATCACATCATTTCCTGCTTGCCCCACTGAAATGAGATTGGAAAAACCTTATGGTTTTACCTTAAAGTTTAAGGCAACAAGCTTCAGGACACTTGTAAGTAGCCCACCAACTGAAATACTGAATCTCATAAAAATATCTGTTTTTAAAATCAACTTTAAATACTGAACTTGGGCAACTTGTTCAAAGCAGAGCCTCAGGGCTCAGTGCTTGGACCACTGCTCTTTTACGTTAAAATTACATCCCTACGGTCTGTCATTCGAAAAAAACACGGCTGTTCCTATCACTGCTATGCGGATGATACACAACTCCACCTGTCTTTTCAGCCTGACGATACGACTTTTCATGCATGAGTGACATTTCACTTATTTAACTTTGTTATTGATCCAGTAACTGCTCAAACAGCGTGTGTTCAATAGACCTTCAATTCATTTAGCAATAGTAATAATTTTTTTCAGACTTACTGATTTTTTTGTTTCAAGTGCACATTTTGTGAATTTGCCTATACGGTCACACTCATTCTGAAATACCAACAGATCTTCATTAAGATTACTAGTACATGATCTTACTAACAAATGCTACAAACTGCTTGTGTCTTACAAGCATTGTGTGTTTTTAAAACAGTCTGTGGAGTTTACCCAGCACTACACATCTGCATGTCTCTGTCACTAATGAAGTTCATCAAAACTTTAACTGGAAGACATGCAATACGTGAAGCGATGGGAAAACATGGGATCCATTCTTTTCTTCAGCTCATTTCTGTTAAAAACCTTTCCTTACTCCGAATGACACGGTCAATATTTCAGCCACACGTACAGCAAACGAAACAAACGTGATTCCTCATGACTATTGAGCAGTGGTTCAGAATCAAGCCTCTTAATATCCTGTCCTTCAAATAAACGCTGCCTTTATTAGTTTCACACTTAAAATGATGTACAGAAAGGTTAGCGGAGCGAAACGATCAGGCTTTTAGTTTTAACGAGTGCATACATCATAAAGCCATCGCGATGTAATAATCATCCATCATCATTGAGACATCCGTCCAGCTGAGGGACCTGCGCTCGCCGAATGGGAAACAGATTGGGAGAAGAAAGGGACAGAAGTGTGTGTACATGCAGCGAAGACAAACTGGTAGTTTATTGAGACCCGTTGAGAGCTTTTCATTTCATGAGCAGGGTCGGTCCTGCAATACAGCACATTTTTTTATATATTAGATCAAATATTTTTTTCATAAAAGGAAATCTTTGAAAAGAAGAAGAAATATGTAATTTACAGAATAAAAATGCTTTAAATTGTAAAAGTTGCTTAATCATGATCTTAAAGTCAACAAATCCAAAATGAACAACAACCCTTCAAGATATATATAGAAATTTAGAAAAAATGTATATTAACAAAACTTTTACACTTCATTTCTAGCCTGTTCTTTTTTTTCATTGAGTAATTCATAAAAATAACGTGAACTCTTTTAAAGCCATACATTAAAGTTTTGTAGAAAGTTTAAATGGAAATGAGAAGGTTTTGTCAAATAAGAGTGACTCATGAACTTTGATATGTATATAAATAGTGTGTTATGACTACATGTGTGTGTACATGTGTGTTTCTCACGTGAGTCAGCGTGTATGTTTCTGTCTGGTGGTTTTGTACTGGTTTTATGTACCTGACTGGGCCGGCCCGTGAGGGAGCGTCTATGCTCTATCACATGCTGTGCCCGTCGTGGTTTCTCGTCTGAGCCAAGCTTTAATTACAGAGCAGGCTGCTGCTGTGTTTCTGAAGGGGGGTTGTTGGTCGTCCCCTCTGACCGCGTGTGTCAGCCTTGCTGAGGTGCAGCGAGAGGTGGGCGGGACCCGTGGTGACCCCTCCTCCTGATCCCAGCGTCCCACGGGCCTTTAGGGCTTTACCATGGTGCCACTGCCTCCCTTGGCCCTGATGCTGCCCACCTGCCACCTAATGTAATAAATAGACTCACAGATCATACAAACACATACATTGATGCTACCTGGACACTTGAGTTCAATAAAACAAGGCTATTGCATTAGAAAACAAAAAATTAAAGAAAGTGTTCTGCAAACAAATTATTTAGTCTTTCCTTACAAATAACGTTACAAAGCAATTTTCATCATGATTTTACATAGAAATTGACACAGTAATGTGGCTCTTTCATAGCTCCTTTTGATGAAGTTCTCAGTTGTGTTTCGTTTAACCATCAACTTAAGTCTAAGTTGTTGCTTCATTAGGGAGAAATATAAAGAGAATCAAACTTGTAGTAGTTGTTGAAACACATGACGAGTATGGAATTGTAAATGAATGTAGATTGTAGAGGCAAAATAATCTGGATCTGAGTAAATTTGATGAGAAATGTTGGTAAGGTTCCCTTCAGAAAGCACTTATAAATGTGTTCATTAATAAATAAATACATTTATTAACCATTTATAACCTATGAGTTAAAAATGGCTCACTATTTTGCAGGGATTTCGTTAGAATCCCTCTTTTGATTCATGCAGTTATAACTGCTTTATAATGCATTTATAAATGACTCATTAACCATTAATAAACACACTAGTATATGCTTTTGACAAATCTGAGCTCGGTTTGACACATTGACATCTTTTCTGAAACTCTGCTGCCCAACAGTGCACTTACTGTAAACCTATTACAACACAAAATGGACCGGTGTACTATTCTCTCTCTCTCACACCTTCTCTCCGGCTCAATCTGACATTTTTCCCGTTCGCATCGGCTGTCCGCATTCGTTGGCTAATCAATAGGTCTTCTCCAGCACCCGTATCGACGACGGAACCCGTTCATTGATCACGTCCAGACCCCGAGGCCCCGGCTTCAAAGATAATTGGGTGCTGGGACTTGCTTTTGGTTGATTGACAGGGCTCCGAGATGTTAATAAACCCAGAGGCTTTGCTTTACTTTTACGTGCGATGCAACTCCGGTCATTATTCACCGCGAGCGTGTCTTTCTCGTCCCCTGTTAAAAAGCTCAAAACAACTTCATCCGTGACTTCCCGGTTTTATTGATCAGGGCTCTTAATGTACGATTGCCACAGCGTCTCGGCGCACTTTAATTCCACATATTCAAACTGTTTTTAAACAAGTGTCCAGCAAATGATGAAAGGCCTTAATAACTAAGAAGAGTCGTATTGATACTTCATTATTAAGCCGGCCGACTCCAGCACATTAGGAAACCATTAGAGGCAATAACAAACACAAGACGCTCATTTGTTTCAATAAGCCATGGTGGATATTACAGATTAATTGAGTGTGTGTGTGTGTGTGTGTGTTTTGGGGAGGACATTAATATTACAACGAGTCTGAAAGGATGCAAACACACAGTGAATAATAAACAAACAAACTATCTTTTAAACAAAAAAAGCAAATCCAGGGCAAACTCAAAGACAAAGAAATGGAATTGAACCACAACGAGCAAAACACATGAGGAATTATTCAAAGAGTCTGTGTGTAAAATGCATCCAAAGCTGTTAAGTAATGAGGCCCCAATTGTGTCCCACAAGGCCTTTGGGTCCTGAAACAATATGAGGAGATGCAACGGCCTGGACCCGATACTAAACCTTAGAGTTCACTTGGCATTGGGTTCTGTATGTGTGTGTGTGTGTGTGTGTGAGACGGTCGGGATGCAGAGTTGCCGGGGGCGACTGGGCTGCTGACAGAGGCCAGTGTCCCAGTGCTAGGTGTTTGGATAATGAGATGCTGCACACACACACACACACACACACAGGTCCAATGTACAACCCCAGATACATCCCAGTTACAAACGAAAGACCAGTGATCCACATCAACACACAAATCTGAAGGGCTGAACCCCTAAACACACAACAACATGTCACAAGGACGGACACGTCCAAATAAGACATCATCAATAGCATATAAACAGCGTTCACATCACCGAAAGGTGGACGGTCGAATTTGCAGGATTTTACTATTGCACATTAAGTAAAGGAAAGAAAACTGAGATCTTCCGTTTAGCGTTCTTTAAAATCAACAACTTGAAAACTGCAACTTTTGCAAAATTACTAAATAGAATCCTTAATGATATCATGTTGATTGTCAGCGTAAAAACACTTTCAAATTCAGTTGAAAAATATATCAACAAACATCAACACCTCAGGTGACGTCCCGTCAGAAAACCCAGAGATGTTCTAATTCCTGGAAACGCAGGCTAAGGGAAAACAGAAGAGTCATTTATCAAACCTCTCACTAATTCTTGCTTTTCTCCGGCTTCGCTCTCTTTCCGAGGTTGGCCTTCACCTCGAGCACATCGCGGGGTACAGCCGAGGGATTTTGGGGGGTTTTGGTGGTGCTCGAGGCCCAAGACATGAATATTCAGACGATCCGCTTCTCTCTGGTTCCGTCGGTGCGGTCGGAGCGATTTCCTACCCGCCCATCGGAGTCGCAGCGGACACTTTGGACACGAAGAATAAAAAGTTGCGTGACATTGACCTGAGCTTTAACCGGTGCCATGAGGTCAGGCCACCGCAAACACCTGAATGTGTGTTTGTTCTTTTATTTTCAAAAATGCACACACAAACCTCTCTCTCTATCCATCACACGCACGCACACACTCTGATAGGCATTATGCTAATCCGGGCCCTCTGCTCTGTCACCGGTGAGGCTCGCGCGCCGCTCACCGGCTCTCTTCGCCTTAGGGCCCCTGCCGCACGTTTTGACAGAGCATCCCCTGATAGTTGGGATTAGTCCAGCTTGTTTAGATAAACCAGGAGAAGTGGAAGAGAGGAGAAACGGGGAGGACGGGAGGGAGGGAGGCGGAGAGTTTTCTGGGGGTTTGGAGAGTTCTGTTAGAGCCAGATGCTACAAGCTCTCAACAGAGCCCAGACACAACATAAGTGTGAGTGTGTGTACGTACATGTGTGTCTGTGTCGAAGGCTTTGCCAGTCATCCAGAGAACAGATCAGGCACTGCTAAACTGTAACAAAACACAATGAGTAACATGTTGTATATTTTACACGACAACAATTGACTGAAAGGAGTTTTTCCCTTTTGAAATGTTTTGCATACAGACGACAATGTTACCAAAACAATCCCCTTCACATGGATCCACAAAATTGACTAGAAACATTGCGAACGCCTA